>NW_010318069.1:0-19648 GCF_000700745.2 Antrostomus carolinensis
CTCCCGCTCAGGAACTGCTCGTTTACTGCTCGTAAAGAAGGGATAACGCATAGGGCGGTGTGTGTGTGACCTATGTATGTATGCTGAATTTGTTAGCACAGGTAAAAACACGTAACGATATGTTTTTATAGATAACAGCATTAAAACACACACGCTGGATCTGTTGGCAACAGTTTTGTGTGAAAATGCGGTCACCCACCCTAAGCTTCTCCCCTGAAATTCCTGGTGCTCCCCGGGTCAGCGCTGTTGAAACAAAACACCGAGGGAGAGTGCCGGCAGGGGGTCCCGCAGTCGCGGGGCTGTGGTGTCTCCGTGTCCCCACCCCAGCTGTGACACCTCCTGCTGCTCTTCCCACCCACAGCCTGGCTCATGGCCAGGCACCTCATTAGTCCCACTGGCATCAGATTGCATCCTTTTTATATTTAAAAATAAAAACCATTTGGGCAATTTTATGTTTTTCCGGGGTAGCTTTGATGTTAGCTTAGGTGACTCTGACAAAATGTCTCTGCCTTCTTTGTCTTCATTTGCACACTCTGAGGAACACGAGAGCTCACCAGAAGTTAGCTTGGCAGGGAATTTGCATAATTAATGGACTTGATAATCCACAAAGCATTTGATCACTGAGGAGAATTATTACAGTGCCTGTTTTTAACACACCAAATTAGATTTTGAACAAGGTTTGCCAGCACCTAACTTCTTTACCAGCCAGCTAGTGATTAGCATTGCCAAAACTAGTTTTCTTAGAAGCCCAATGGAGGCGGATTGAAGTAAAACACTTTCATAAAATAATTAACACCCATCGTCCCAGTAGTCCAATCGCAGCCATTCCAGGTGAATCAGGAGTATTGCAACAGATGCTGTATCATTAGGTACGAGATGTACAGCAATGGAGTTAAATACTAAATTCACTGCAAGTTGTAAAGTAGCAAAGGTGAGGTCATTTCACTAATTTTAGTCAGGGTCTAACACGCAGCTGATGCATGTTTTGCTGGCTGCTTGTTCCTTTGGCAAGAGGCTAACAGTAAAAAAAGAAGAAACATGAGGTTAACAGAGTTCCCTTTCTTTCCCCTACGTAAAGATGTTTGAAAGAATACAGAAATCCTTGAAATATTTGTAATTCCTGAAGAGTCTCTGCTATGCTCTAGAAAAGATACTAACCATTGCATTACTTCTAAAAATATTCTTCTTTAAATTTACCATTTCCTATCCAAAGACAAATTGAATTACTAAACTATTTCATATTCTTTTATCCAGATGAGTAACTGAATTTGCCCCATCTGCTTTTGTTGTTGTAAGTACAAAACAGGAAGGAAAATAATAAAGCTAGAATACCATAGCCAGATTAATAGATACTACCAGTGTGGCAGTCAACCAGGATTTGCATGATCAAGGGCTCTGCATGAGCTTTGCTATTGATAAACATTGAAACCTGAGGAAGGAGGCAAAGAACAAGCAAAAGAGCATTAGTAACAGCCTATTCAGCGTGGGATAGCCAAGTACATAAAGCAATTGAAAATTAATTACCATGCCTCGTTGCATGTAGCTGCAGGATCCTAAGACAAAAATCTCAAATCTTTATTTATGAGCATTACAACCACTAGTTATCAATTACAGCAACGACTGGAGAAACACCCTAAATGATAGGGAACTGTTCACAGATTTTAGCACAACCAAACTATATTAAACAACTTTTTGCCAATGGCAAAGACTACTATATACAGCCACAGCAAATAGGTGAGATCTTGCTTCTCATTGAGTGGCAACATTTTCATTCAATATGGTTGGAATTGCTTCCTATTGAATTTGGTTATTCAATATTCAATTATTTAATTTTGAATAATGGTTATTCAATAGCTATTTCGAGCCCGTATTTCATGAAATCAAGCTAGTTTAAAGAAAAAAAATTAAATCTCATTCACATTTAAGTTCTTAAACTCTAACTTGATTTAAAAAAAAAATATTATTTATATATGCCATGCTTGTAGAGTGGCTTCTGTGCCATCCGAACCTCTGGCTAGGGGACCAAGGTTGCTCACATACTTATCACATGAAGATCTCAATATATTGCTTGTAAGAAGAAGAAGGCTGCTGGCTACCACATTGTCATTTTCTCAGGCAACCTTTTGCAAAAACTGTGGAACCTTGTTGTATAAAGCATACTACCTGGCCAGTAAAAACTTAAAAGGAGAAGTTGCTGTACCATGTTATGATGGTCTTCAGGAAGAACGGGGATTAAGTGGGAACAACTTTTTAAGATTTAGAATCTGCTTTATGGAGATGCTTGAAAAGTTTCTTCATCTGTGAGCAGTTCTAAGTAACGACAGGCAACGGGATTGAAATATAGACCTTTGGAAACTTTTTTCCTTGTTCTTGTTTATTTAGAAGAATTAAGTAACTGACTGGATTACTTGAGCTACAACAGTACATCATCATTAAATCCTCCAGTCTTACTATCTAGCAAGAAATCTGTGATAAGTAAAGGTTATACAGAGTGAAGGATTTTAGTGTTCCTTATATGAAAAATTATGTAATATAAAACCAATTTGATATTTTGGAATCTGAAATTCATTAGAGATTTCAAGTTCATACAGTGGTGGAGACTTGCAACACCCCCAGATCAGCACCAAAAGCCAAGGTAAGGACTTAATATAGTTTAAATTACTCTTTGGGATTCCCGTAACATCCTGCCTTGTGTGTCTCTCATTCAGGATAGCAAGGTTTTTAAAAGGGAAAGACTGTTTTGATTTTGTACCTTTAGTGATCCTACATGTATACTGTTAACACCAAGCAAATACATACTGGTAGTTAAAAAGAAAAGTATGAATACATAGTGTCCAGTGATCCCAAATGGCCTTTAATTTTTTCAGGTAAAATATTTAAATTAACAGAAAAAGAGAAAATATTTCATGGCAGGCAGGTGCATGATAGGAATGACACTTCTAAAACACAAAGTGATGACTGACTACAGAAGTCTGCGTAACACCACTCGGAGTCACATAGGTCTGTAAAGTTGTTTCACGGTCACTGGGTCAAAGGACAACATAAACTAGAAGCAAATATCTTTCATTTCCAGCACGTGGATTAGTGTTTTCAATTATTCACGTGCAGGTCATTCACCTGAACACCAGCAGAGTCAGCTTCAGTTTCTTGAACTGCATGCAGCAGCATTCGACCAGCCCTTTTGACTCCAGCAGCAGCCAGGCGGGCAGTGACCTGCTGCTGGAGCAGCCTGCAGCCCTCACACAACACAGGCTGGCAACCACATCCTTTCCTCAGGAACCCACATGAGGCACGCCAGATCTTCTGGGAGGCTACACTGATATCAATACTGCAGAATCAGTTGAAATGGGAGTACAATAAAGCAGAGGGAGGGAATTCCAGAAGAGAAAAAGGGTTCCACAAGAACAGTAAACAGGGAACAGGACAGGTGAAAAAGGGGAGTAACATTAGGATAGGAGAAAGATGGGATGAACTTTGAGGGCTAGAGATTGACAGTACACATGAAGGCAGAGATATAATTTGGTCCTTTATTTAGTGCTTAAAAGACCTCAGGACACCACACATTGTCTCCATGGTTTAGAGGCCCTCCATTGCCATGTGTGCTTAGTACACACAGGAGAACCTGGCAGCAATGCAGCCCCTACATCAGTCAGGTCCTGCATCCCTGACAGAGCCTAGAGCAGACCTTCCACTTTGGTTTCACGTAAATGAGAACAATTTGCTTAAAAAAAACCAAACAAACAAACAAAAAAAACCCCAACAACAACCAACCCAGTATGGCCCTGATTGAACACACCAGTGCAGGCACTGCTTTTAACTACCCAATACTCTGTGAGGCATTACACTTTTAAAGAATTTGCTCTCCCACTGGGGAATGGAGAGTCACTTGCCTGTCTCAGCAAAAATCAGTGGGAGTTATACTGGGACATATGCAGCTACAATCAGCTTAGGGAGAAGGAAAAGATTCATATGTATACAGAAATGTGTGCTTCATGGTTACACAGGAGAAAGATGAAAATATTACTGTTCCTGGATCAATAATCCCACACCCATACATGTAGGAAAGACTTCAACTGTAAAGCAGCAACATCCTAAGCAAAAAGGAGTTGGGATTTTGCTAATATAATTACCATGCTTTATGACTGCAAGGATCTGACAATTAATGGTTTAAGATCTTTATAATGGGATGCTCTCACGGATCGTAGGGTCTTCTAGCTTCCCAACAAACATTTGGGCTTCTGAATAGTTGCTTCTTTAAAAGAAGCCTTAACCATAAATCTGGTTTTCTTTTGATCTCCTATCTAATGCATAAAGCAGATACATATTTGCGAAGCCAAAGTACAATAAATCATGAAAAGATATTATTCTCCTGAGAAACTTGAAAGGAAAAAGACTCTCCTGTAGCCAACAGACACATGAGTAGCACATTAAATTACTAAATGTTTTGCCTCGTAGCTGCAAACCAGCCACTAGAGGTCAGTGGTTTGGAATAAAATTAGCACATGGAAGAATTCCGTTTCATTTCAAATGACCATATTGTTAAATAAAACTTTCAGCCTTTGAGTAAGAAAAAAAGAACTCTTAAGGTTAGCAGCACTTATCTTCATCCTAAAGCAGAAAACGAGTTTAAAATTCTTAATACTAGGTACATAATATATTGAAACAACTACTCTTATCTCTACAGTAATATGCAGACGTGCACAGGAGCGCAGGACTGCTGGAAGCTTCCTGCATCATCAGGTCTAGTCTCCAGCTACTCCATCTATCCTACTCCATCTCTTACATTAAGAAATTAAGGACCAGCTTAAAAGCAGCTTGATTCTTTTGCATGTAAGGAGAAAAAAAATATATTAAATAACACATGATATTAAATAATATATTAAATAATACATTAAATAAGCTTGACTGGTACTTCAGAAGTGTACAAAGGTAGGATATTAGAAGCACCTATGCAGTGCCAGAATCTTGTTTAAAAACTATTTCCCTTACACATATGTAACGCTCTGCAGAGAAGGCTGGCAGAGGCTTTTTAATCATAAAGAACAAAGTGTATAAATGTACCAAAATGGGAAAAAACTCTCAAAATATTATGTTTTATTTAGTCATTTATCTGCTGTTGCAAGTATACATACACACACCATCGATTCACTGCATATATACATTGATGCAACCAAACATCTTGCTTATCTCTACCCCAGACTGATGTTAAAAAAAATGTTGAGAGCATTAAAAATGTGAACAGAACCACTGGACACAAACACATGCTGAATTAATACTTGATGCTATAACTGTAGTTTCTAAGGTTTCCATACTTCTGTTATACAACCGATAAAATGCCAGTGCACACAAGAATTCAGAAAGTCAACTTCAGGTTTCTATCTGCCATTACAAAACAAAAAAAAACCCACAAAACAACTTGCTAATAATGGCTTTGATTTGAACTTTTATCATCAAAAGGATTCACAGTGATTTTTGTTGTGCTTTAATCAGAACCCAACTGAAGTTGCTATAGCAGAAAGTAAGTCAAAAAGGATTGTAATAGGTAAACATCTGTCATCTGAAAACACTGTTTGGTCAGATTTTCTAGATTAAAAAAATTAAATCCAGAAATATTAAAATGCTAAGTTACAAGTATCATGTTCTATACATGTTTTTGCACATAGGAGCAAACATACATCAGGACAAAACCCCATGCAGTTGCACATATTACATCTTCTCCTAGACTGCCAATATGAAAATGTAGCAAAGCAACATAGGAAGATAAAAGCTTGGGTATGAGAAAAAAAAAAAAAAAAGCCAAGAAACCTAGTAGTAATATAGAACACAGTAAATATTTATTTCTCTACTTTTCCACTACAGGAGCTTCAAACATAATGGACAAGAATACATAATTCCACTGCAGCTGTTTTCCATTTTAAGTAAACCAACATCAGCCTGTCAGCTCTTGTACAATGTGGCAGCAGCTGAACATGCTATTCCAATAGTATTTTAATAGAGGCTAAATTAGAAATAATTTACAGCTAGAAAACATACTATCCAGAGGATACTGATGGCATAAAATCATGAACGGTGAACTGGTGTTTATGAAAGCAACAGGGCACCCAGTAGGATTTCCATACCTCTTTTTATCACAGAGCTGAACTATTCTGTGTTCTTATTTTTCTCCCCATTCTTCCTCCTTCTCCTATTATATTTCTGCCTTTGAAAACTATAGTTGATGTTGCTTTAACCCTTGCAGATAATCTAGCCCTGCACCTTTATAATTTCCGATTTTCAGCTTAATTTTCCTGTGAAATATCTCAACTAACTGATGCACCATCTTCATCCAACATACTCTTAATCTTCACATTGGCAAAAGTGCATGAGTGAACATCCACAAGAACACACAGCAAATGAAAATACCATGATCTGCACTTTTTCTCAAGGAAACCACTTTCCTCACCCTAGGCAGGAGTCTGGACTGCTGCAACACTTATCTCACAATCCAGGTATCATGGTCAGGCACATGGAAACCAGGACAAGGGGAGATAAGGTCAAATTAACTATTGCTTTCTTTTTAAGGGCAAGGTCTTTCATGGCTCCTCAAAATACAATCTACAGTACTGCTTCTACAAAACCACAGCTGCATAGTAGTCACCAGCTGTGGTAGAATAAAGCCCACCTGGTTGCTGCCGAGGTTGAACAGAAGTCAGTGATTTAGTGTCCCATCACAAATGAGCCAAGCCTAGCCCCAAGAATAGGGTAACACAGAGTCACATTATTAAAAACAGTGGTTCATAATTTTGCTTACTAGTTGCTAAACAAATTATTACATTGATAAAAATTCCAAGTAATCAAACACTAGCTACAACTTATTTTCAGTTTAGCAGTAGCACTTAGGTAGGTAGTTGGATGTAATCAGTCCAAATAACCTATTTTAAGATAAAAGGGACAGGACTCCTGCCAACACACAGGTGTACAGATAACTTTATTAACACTTGCACTGAAAATATGGCAGTAAACTGAGCACGTAGGTAAATTTTTTCATAGGACTTGATGTTACCTATGCCAGGTGTAAAGCACAATAGCTCTAATTACTTAAGACAGGCATCATCTTTTTTTTTGTTTTGATATACAGCTTAATCTTCTTTTTTCCTCTAGAAAAAGCAAATAAGAAGCCTCCGTAGCTCACTGCATTCTGCACGAAATACACACAAAAGCAAACAAAAAAAAACCCATAACACCCAACACACACCTAGAACATTTAACATGGAAAACTGTTGGTCAGTAACTCAAACTCAAGAGATCTGAACTTAAACAAGTGCTGGTTTGCAACACAACACTAGCAATATTTTAAATCCAGAAAAAAAAACTGTGCAATTTGATTTCCAGAACATCAACAAAACCATGGCTGTATCAATAGAGAAAACAATTTAATTTCTTTTGAAATAAATATTTGACATACAAAGCACATACAGTGAAAAGGGTCACAATAAATTACAAATTGAGATACTTGCTCGTTCACTGAGAAAAGCCCTTGGTATTTCCAATTTCATACCATCAAATTTATCATTCTTGCTGATTTAAGCACAGCACTAAACAAATATGGATTCCAGTGCTTTCTTTCACAGGTACTGGCATGGATAATTTACTGCAGTGATCCAATTTGAAAATCAGTAGGGACCAGTAAATCGCTGCATAAAAGAAAGAGCGAATGAGGTGCTTTTTCCTTAGTGTCAGCAGCCTGTGATTATTATGTTTATTAGATTTTCTTGAAAGGGCTTCACATTTTCTCAAATACGCAGGAGAACTATATTTCCCCTCTGAGCCCTTACATTAGCATTTTCTGCCTCAGTCCTTGAATACAAGTAAAAGATGAATTTTTCAATTCATTTTAGAAGTTTGTACCATCTGGATGGCACAAAACTAAGCAACGAAACCCCCTTACCTGCACAATGTCCGCTGTTCTCACAGAGCTAGCTTCTGCAGAAAAGCTAGTAAGTAATGCTGGCATTTTATGAAAAATATATTTTTGAATCCACATTTAAGATGAAATTTAATTACATTTTCCACACTGATAATGCATCTTTGAAATAAAGGATTACTTAAGATTCTATCCTTGAAACGCAATTTAAAACACAAGGCCTGACTCCTCCTGTGATTTTAAGAAAATTATAGCACAATAGAAGTTACAGCACAAAGATACACTAACCAATTTCAGTATATAAAGTTTAACCGCAAATACTTGTGCTGCAGCAATCAAAAATTATAGACAATTGCAACAGATCAGCATGCCCTACAACATCTAGCATGTAAGTGCTTGAGATCTTGTTCTGTTGTATTATTTTTCCTCACCAGAAAGATGACAATACGAGGGGCCACACCTAGCTCTTGCACAGGGGGATCAATTTTCGACACTGCTTTAAAAGAACAGGCTGTCCTAGCTCAATGGCCTTTGCTAACCTTAATCTGAGCTCCATTAAGGTACAGTACTTTTTCAAATTGTTTAAGCGGCAGTTAGTATAGTTTTGGAAACAAGAGCACAAAGTCATACATGGTGTAGAAACAAACCAGCTCCCTCCAGATGCTTGCCCAACTCTTTTTTTCTATTTCCTGCTCTACCAGAGCTTTTGCATCGCCTTAGGCAAGTGGTCTTCTCTTCCATGCCCCAGTTCCTGTCTGTAAAAGGAGCAAGAACTGCAATTCCTTAATTAACAAGGGATCTGTACAGCAAATGTTGCTATACAGGTGCCTAATGATAAAGAGGTCCAACACAAACTCTACAAAATAACCAGCTGTATTATTTGTTTGGACAGTACTATCACATACATAGCAGCTCAAAAACTGTTGGAACAAATAGTGGCTCGTGATTATAATATATTTTTTAAAAATCATTAAAATGTGGAACTTAAAATATTAACAGATATTGCTCCCCTTGAACATCCACCCAAGGGAGCAAAACTGACAGCACAAAAATGACAATATAAGTATAAAATTAAATAAAAGACAACAAAGGAAAGGATGGATGCAAAAGGAAAGGATGGATGCATTAGTGAATTACTTTGTATGTAAGAAATTCTAACTGGCATTAAGCTGCTCCATGAGACCCAGTGGGTCCTGATGCTTTATTTATCTACAGGTGCGAACAGACAAGTCTTACACTGGAGCATCACTTCTACAGCAAGGGGTAGGTCTAACCACAGAATTTAGGCAACAGCACTTTAGCTTATGAAAGCTAAGACAATAAAAAACAATGACCAGCGGGATTTATACCAGTGGAAACAATTACCACATTAGGTAGGGAACCTTTCATTAGGACAAAAACTCCTCTGCTTCACTTTTGGGGTTGGCAGGCATTTTATGGTGAGTTGCAAGATTTCTCCACTACTACAGCCTCTGCATCGTGGCTAGCTGTTGACAGCACAGCAGCATGAACATACAGTTCTTTTCACCAGAAAAATCTCAAGCTGTCAGGACACAACCAGCATTTCATGTGTTTAATTTAATCATTAGTATAAAAACAGTCACAAACTGTGGTAAGGAAGCAGGCACAGCAACAGAATGCTTTTGCCAGCATTGAGGAAACTCAGTGTTATCACTTAGGCAGCCTCAAGACTACAGTAAAAAAAAAATCAAAGCTGATGCAGAGTGCAAGTCAGTTGCCAGATTTATTTTGCTTAGAAGCTATTCTTACCTCATTTTTCCATGTTTTCTTGGCACATTAGAGAGGTAAGTTTTACCAGGCCACAAGTAAAATCCAGGCCTCATTTGTCAAGCAACTCCTTACAAAGCCAAGAATATACTACCAGCCAAATTAAATCAAATCCCATTTACAAAAGATCTTCCTCCTCTTGATTGATTTTTAAGACTTAATAGAAAAAGTAAACAAGAAATTCTGTATCCACATATAAGCTCTACTTCATGGCAGTGTCTTTCAACACTACTTAACTGAAATCTCAATTCACTTATTCCTTTTAATTTTCCTCATCTATTCACAGAGTTGGCTCACAAGACTTAGCACCCTTCAGTTACAGTTGCAATACATTAGATTCAATTTAGATTCTTCTCTAATTTAGTAACAGCGTACAATTAAAGGAACAGTAGACTGCACCTGTAGCAGCAGTTTTAGACCACAAAAATTTGCTCAGAAGTAACGTGGTTTTTGCCTACACTAATTTCAAAAGTATTTACTTGCCTTCCACTCCCAGTATGGGGGGACGAACTTAGATGACCAAATTAGTTTTTAAATCACAGTGGTGCAAAGAGCTGAACAGAGTCTGATGTCACCACTCAAAATATATACCATGTAACATGAAAGAGGGTCTAGAACAGTGCTGAAGAACTGAAGTGGCCAGAAGCAGGTCTAGATTTCTGCTCTGATTAGATAGTGTTGTTGCAGTGCTTATTTTTGGGTTAAATTTTGAAGGAAAGGGTTATAAATTTTTGCACTTTAGAAGGCAAAACTTACGTATAAATTTAGAAATGCACAAGACGTTATGTCCCAGTTCAGAAGCAGTAGTGGGAATATAAGAACATGCACGCATATACACAGGGCAGCATTCTGCTCAACTTCCAGGTTCAAGCATCAGTATGTTCTGTTAGAGAGAAAATAAGCTTGAAGAGCCTAGCAAATTACCTTTAACACTCCTTTTATTGCAGTAGAAATTTTAGTTTTTATAAAATCCCCGAATTACAGGATATACATATAGTGAATCTCATTGCAAGTCTTTAGCAGCTGTAGAGCATTACTGCATGCAGTTGCTTCTGCAGTGTGCAAGTTTTCTATAAATAGCTAATCATGTCCAGAAAGCAAGACAAGTAGTCGAAGAACATCATATGCAACTACCAATTGGTTCATCAGTACCAAGAGGTTGAGCAAAAAAATGAAGGAAGTGTATAAATCCATGGCTCTGAACTAAAGAAGTAATAACAGCTGGAAAGTCTGAATGATACCCACATCACAAACAAGGTAACTCAATAGTTACAGGAAAATACTTTGCTTCAAGACTGTTTTCAAAAGTATTTCACGTAAGATTTCTCTGACCAAGGAAGAATAGTTAAGTACAGTGCTATAGAAGTTTACATAAGGCCAATGAAACCCATTTAATTTTATGCAATTAGAATATTAACATTAACTACAGAAGATTAAGCAAACACACTTTGCCTTGAACTTATGTAAAGAAGTTGTGTTCAGACAGGTAATATTTTTCTCCATGATCTACCTTTCAGCTGCTTGGTGAATGCATAATCAGCACTTAATTCAATATTCACTTCTGTAGTCATGACACCAGCCTCACATCAGTCATCAGTTGGATTTATGCCAAAAAATCCTACACCCATTTGTTTCAGAAGCTGCCTAAACAGGTGCAATCCTTTATGCAAATTTCCCATCACAATGAGAGTCTCAAACTGGAAGAACAATTTATATAGAGCTAGCTACAGATTAATTCTCTAAAAAATTGACATGCTTGAATTACTGCAGTCTCACATTTATGTAGATACAAGAACAAATCTGCAATGATTCTGCAAGAATTACTTTGTTTACATTGATTAGTTCACTTGAGATGGTTAAAAGTTTAAGCATTGCATCTTTGCCTGAGAAGCCTACAGGTCAGCAATTTGGCTTGGTAAAACTTCTTGTTATGACAAGATAACTGCATAGTTTTCCCGTGGTCAGTCTTGAGATTTCTTCCAACAACGTAATGTAAAATTATGTCACAAGGTAGAAACTTGAAAGAGTTAGTTTTAAGTAATGTTATTAAAAACAGCCTCTCCTTCAGAAAAGGTGTTAACTACGCCAGCTTGATAGATTTTAATCCCTTTTGTTAAATTCAAAGTGGGCCATATTTTTACACCGAGTATGGCATTTTAGACAACATCATTCTACAGATACATTTAGGAAGCAGAAAAATACTGTCCAAAGTGTACTGCATAGGTATGTGTACCAACTGCTATCCACAGGAGACATCCTGCAGTAGCTATAGTTCCAGCTAACAAAGTTACCAAGCACAGACTTCTTAAAGTTTTCATCAACCTCAAACAATCCTTGATTCCTAAAAAACCCAATTCTGTATTAATGGGCATGTTTTGGATAGGATGCAGCTACTTTTTTTCACCAATTAGCAATACAGCACAGTAATTTTAAGTTTCCATGACTTGTTTTTGATATGCTAAATTTCGTATCTCAAAGAAAAACAAATACACATTTTTATACAGCTCAGAGTGAGATCAGTGTAAAACCAGGAATTTATAATCATCAGCAGAAGTGCCAGCTGCTCATAATGTTCACAAAACACAAGTGCCTGAAATTTGGCTACGCAACAGTTGGTGCCAATCTGCTTATAAAGGAAATGCTGCTGAGGCATAGTCTTCTTACAAAAACAGGACATGAGGGCTTCATTATTAAGTGTTCAACAACAATCCTCAGCTCAGTGAAGAGAGTTCTGAAAAATCAGATTTAAAGAGAGTATTAAAATCCTACAGCATTTATCAGAAGTAAGTAGTATCTAAATCTTTTTCATTCACTTATTTTCTCAAGACCCCCCCCACTCTAGTTTGCAAGTTCTTTAGATCAACTCAGGGTTGCAGTGTCTTGCAAGAGCTTCAGAATTCTTGTCCTTTACATTAACATTGTAATTAACTTTAATTCAGCAAAACATCTTGGATAAACTAGTTCTATTGAAAGTTAGTTTTAGTTTTGCACAACTTAAATTACTTTTAGATACCAAAGAAGTAAACCACCTTCCTAGAATTTATTTTTTGTGGGAAAAAACCCCAACATATACTAAGATGGAACAATCAATTTCTTACAAAATAGTAGGAAATAGGAGGCAGTTAAGTTTATGATCCTCAGGCCTATCTTTGCATACCATGGCAGCCAAAGCCACTTCCTTGGTACTTTAGCAAAAACATTTTCTAATCAACTAGTGATCAGACTGGAAAGTATGTTCACAAAATCTTACACTCTGCAACCTTTGTCATAAGAGAGGTTCTCTGCGAAAGCACTGACTCAAGCAAATCCTCATAAAAATACTTATCAAGTTGATGGCAGGGGGGTTGGAACTAGATGATCTTTAAGGTCCCTTCCAACCCAAACCATTCTATGATTCTATAAAGTTTAAAGCAATGAAAATTGGTCAAGCCAATGCTAAACAAAATCAATAAAGCTCTACTTCAATTATAGTTAACCTGACTTACAAATTTAACTAAGGAGGTCATGAATATGTTTAAGATCATCCACAGATTTTTTTTCAGTCAACATTACACAAGTTTGTAAGTGCCTGTTCATGTATAGACTTAGCGTCAGATAGGCCTGGGGTCTAAAAATAAGAATATCTTTCTGGTAAATGGTTGCAGAACCATTAAAAGACTTTCTTCCCCCCAAAGCGTAGTTTTAACTGAAGGCTCCCATTGAAGGATGCTGGTTGGTTGTATTTCAGAAAAGTTCAATATAACCTTGACCCAGCTGCCCTTCTTTTGGTTTTTGGTTTTTTTTAGCATCCAGGTATATTCCACATTCTGTAGTTACCATTTGTGCATTTAGTATTATGAATTATGAATCCACTTCAGAATGAAAAACTTCTGAATGCCTAAACAGTACACAGTTAAACATTATCTTCTGATATCACTTTAGCGCTTACCGACAGTATGGATTTCGCCGAGAGGAGTAGCGTAATGTAAGAAATCTATAGTAAATGAACGGCTGGAGTAGACTCCCCTGCCCACTGAAAGAGAATAGAGAAGTAGAGCTTAAGCTTAATACTGACCAAAAAAATTAAAATAAAAATCAGGACTTTTCTTAATAAAAGCAAGGAAACTACTTAGGCTTCAAAAAAGCTAGATTTGGGTCACATTAGTTCAGATAATCTAGATCTGACAAGAAAAAGTACATAACCATACCCTTATGCTGTTCTCATACTGATTTTAATTTTAGCAAGTGGTTTATACACCTCATTTCTGGTGGTGGGCAAAGACTCACAGAAGTGATGGTGGATGCCTGTTTGGTATTAAGAAAAAGCTTGCTGGTCAAGCACAGAAATTGGCCAACATCAATAGTCCAGCTACAGCAAGCTTTTTCAGCCCTAAGCATAGAACTTTTGATACCTGGACCATGATTCCTGTATCTTTTACAAAACTTCTCATAACACACAAGAACCTATAATGGAAGTATTGAGATATTAAAGCCAAGCTGCTATCTGACTCTTTCAATTACACTGAAATTAGGTTTTGATACTTTACAAAGAATCAAATATTTTAAAAATATTTAGTCAAATACTAAAAAGTTATGTTTGAAGTTGAACAAGTTGCAGTAACTAGAGCTCCTTCAAGTATGAGCAGTATCTTTACACAAAAGAAAAAATATAAAGTGAAAAGGAAAGTGAGCTACAGGAGGGGGAAAAGAGGAAATCTTATACCTATGCTAAAACAGTTTAAAGAACAAATTCTCACAATAGCTGCATTTAACCATTACACAATTTTAAAATTTGGTATATGATCTTTTACAAGCTTCAGTATCTACTAGATGACATATCAAGTAGCAACACTTCACATACTAAATTCTCCAGAGGGGAAAACCAAAGTTGTCCTAAAGAGAAGTTTAAAGCACTTGGAAGTTTCAGATACTGGATACACAGTGCAGCTGTCAGTTGGTAAGTGGCCTTAAATGAAATTGAATCCTTCAGGGCTGAAGCACTGAAGTGTTCAGCTAACATATCAAAAGACAAATTATTCATTCTATCAACTTCCAAGAAGTTGCTGTCTGTGAGACCACTCAAGACAAATGCTCTCACTGTGCAATGACTTGTATAGAACAAAGGGAGTTATCCCTCCTCCAAATATTAAGAGGCAATGACCTAAACTTCAGTGACTGGCAGGTGGTTATGTCTATATGACTTCAGTAGGATTCCACCATACATATGCTCAAGATCCCTAAAATGAATTCAACAGGCTGCACAGCAGGCAAGACCAAATTGAATAAAAATAATACAATGGGGTTGTTTTTTTTTTAAAAAAAAAAAGGAGAGAGAGACAAAGGTCACTGGTCAGGAATAACACAGTTGATTTCAGGAATCTAACAGTCAAAAATAAGAATTCACTTTCAGTGAAGCTGAAGATCTTAATATTCTATTACACTGACCAAAATTAAAACTTACTGAACAATGTAGGAGAACGCAAGTTACAGGCGTGAAAAACTTAAATTTGACCCAACAATGTCAATCATGCTATGAAAGGGAAAGGTTTTTTGATGGTCAGTTATATCAGAGTGCTTTTTGTTTTCATGATGCACCAACTTGAGAAATCTATGAACCAAATAAAAAACTAAGTTCAAGCCTTGGTCAGTGTCCTGGTTTTGCTAGGATAGAGTTATATTTCCTCTTAGCAGCTAGAATAGCTGTGTTTTAGTTTCAGCGTAGAACTTGTTATGAGAGGAATGCTGATAAAGTACTAATGTTATTAGTTACTGCTGGAGCTCAAGGCCATCGTGTTTGGCTGGTTCACAGCTGCATTAAGACTGGGAGGGAGAAGCGCAGTGAACAGCAAAACCCAAAACTGGCATCTGGATGTGCCAATTAAATATTCCACATCATGTCACGTCATGTCAGTACATTAACCAGGGCTGACTGGAAGATGGGGGATTCTCTCAGGGATCGCTCGGGATCAGTCTTCTGGGGTTTGGGTTTTGGGACTGTCTCTGCTCTGGGATCACTGGCTGGGACAGGCTGGGCATTGGTCAGTGGGTGGTGAGCAACTGCACTGTGCATCACTCATTTGTATAGTCTGTTATCACTGTTGTTATCATTATCATTTTATTTTAATTAGTAAATAGTTTTTATCTCAACCCATGAGTCTCCTTGCCCTTTTCTTTCCAATTCTCTCCCCTGCTCCCTGGAGGGGGGGGGAGGAAAGCAAGACAGCAGGCTGTGTTTGGCCGCAAACCAAAAGGGTGAAACCTCCACAGTCAGCCAGAACCATACAAATGGAAATGTGTGACCCACTGAGAACTCAACTGCAAAATGTAATCTTGTGCAGAAAATTTCTAATTCTGAGAATATTAATGGTAATTCTTACCTAAAGAGCATAAAAACTGTAGCTGGCATCAGGAAAATCTCATTGCAAGCAATGAATTTTAGAATATTCTGTTGATTAGCATTCAGTTTCTCTAAAAGATTTCTCAGAAAGGGTAGACTATTTGAACTTCGTGCCTTTAAAGAAGAAAAAAAGTTTGCCAGAAAACATACAAGTTACACCACAAAGAAATCAAAATACTAACAGTTATAATTTACAACTCATTTCAGCATTTTAAGACTAGATCCTTTAAAGGCGTTGAGATTAGTATCCCAAAGAAAACTACTAGAAGCTTGGAACTCCATAATTATGCAAGAGTTCAATTAAAAACATGAGATGTTGCAATTCCCTCACCCACCCATTTTAGGCTCAACTGCACAAAGATGGCCACGAGCCTTACTCTGTCCACTAGGAGGAAGTGCCTATGGTAGCAAGATAGCCCAGTTAAGAACACCAAAGGTTGGAGTTACATTAAGCTGCACAAGGCAGTTCATTGAGCAGCAGGTTCAACCGGCAAGTATTTTGCTTCCTAGCCTCGCCCTGCATTTTGTTATTTTACTACTGAAACTGAATACTAAATTTCACAGGCTATGGCTCAGCTTTAGAAGACACATCTTAAGTTTCAACTTAACTGTTACACAGCTTTTGCTTCCTTCAAAGAACAGCATTGGAAGAAAAATGGTTAGTGTCACCTCCAATGTATCATAACAGAAGGGAAAAAAAAAAAAAAAACCCAACCCAGAAAGACTTCTCAGATTCTCTGTGCTGAGATTCCATACTACAATTTCACTCTAACTTCTCTAGCATAGCTAAAGGAAACCACAGTTTCAACTCAGACCTGTTTATAAACCCTAAGAATACCAACAGTATTAATTGTACCATACATTATATCATACTTACATCAAGAACCTTCTTTGTGTATGTGGCTGCATGAAGCAAAGAGAACAGCAGAACTGGAAAAATACTCACTGAAGCAAGTGATAAGGAAAATTATAGGCTGCACAAGTGCTTCATTTCTCCGTGATGTTATGCTAAGTCACAAGTCATAGCTCAATGGCCCTTTGCAAGAGGTTGGTTGGAATGACCAATGCTGGATTGAGAAATGTATATGTCTAACATCTATGTTTATAGCTCTTCCTTTTGCTTCTTATGCCTCTTTGCTATGCATTTTTATTAACTTCAAAATGTGTGTGTATGCAGGTATGCAAAAGTACAACATATATCATTATACACCAGTGCATTTCTACGGAAATGCATTCTTTCTGCATGAAAGACACACATGAGGTTAGTAAAAATCTATCAAATACATACAGTCTTAATATTTTTTTATTAAAAGATGCTACAAAATGCATTTCTTTACCAAAGAACATGCAGTTGCCAGCCATTCATATTTTAGAGAGCAAGAACTTAAGACATCCCTCTGCCAGAGACATTTTAAGAGCAGCACATTAAGCACAGATACAAAGTGGCACAAAGAAAAGTCAGTTCCTACATGTCAGCTTCAACAAGCCACAGAAGTAAGTCTTTTTTGCAGACTTTATCTCTTTAATAACTTACCTGGAAAAGCTACTATTTTTCTCTTTATATTATATTACTAAATTGTCTCTTTATATTATATTATATATGTCCTACTTACAGTGAGGAGTCATATATAAAACCTGTACTGGTAATAAATGGAAGTTACCAACTTTTCAAAGTATCACTTGAGGCTTAAAATCCACCAATCTTCAGTCGCAGGAAAAGAAAATATAGCCAGAGACTGCAGTGCACTAGTTATAGAGGTGATTAACTTGAATATGCATCAATCAACACAAGCCTCTCCTGTTTTACATCGAGTATGTTCTATGAATAGCAAACATATTCTAATTTAAACTAGATTTTCAAAACATGGCACAGGTGATGAAAAGAATCAAGTTTTTAAGGTATTTAAAAACATTACCAGGATGACACATGTAAAGGATACTTGTAACAGGGTAGGAGTTCACAAAGATAAGAGAGTACAGCAGGTAGTGGCAGCTATCCTCCAGTAAAGCCTGGGCCAGAAATGCCCTGCTAAGCTGAAAGTGCGGCAGCCTTTGGTGTAGTCGGAGGGCACTAGTAAGAGCATTTGCCAGCAAGGCACGCTGATAAAAGCTTGCTGCTTCATGCAACCTGCAAATCATCAGAGGAGTCGTTACCATATGAACCAAGCCCCTGCTCAGAAGCCTTCCACCCCTGAGAATTGCATCACAACTGCACAACACCATAAGCACTATTACCAAAATACAACTCAAAAACTGGTAACATGGACTTACTGCACATGCCAAAGGTAAAACAACTCAATATACTACTCCATAACTACACATAAAAACATGCATTTGCCATTACTTTACAGTTGCTCAACATGTTTTCCAAACACATCTAAAAGTATTTTAAACCAAACTAAGATCTCTAAACTGTTCTGACAAAAAGCATCCAAGTAAGCTGAATAAACAAATATTTACCCTTACATGAAAAGGGAGCGTAGCTACTTCGTAAATTTGTAATGATATTTAACAGTATTACAATACATACCCTAGAAGAGGAAGGACAAATAAAGCCGAGCAGTAAACTGTGAACAAGCGGGAAATCCACATTACTGTATCCAACTTGTTAGCCATCAGAAATTGCTACATTAGAAGAAGAAAAGAAAAAAATCCAAGCCCCACAGGAGTTGGTATCTTAATATTTGCATACAATGAACATTTTTCCCTTCTACATTAAGTTGTACATCTTTCTCCAACCTTTAATAAAAGCAAATTATAGCTTGAAGCAAAGAGCATCCTTTTGTTCTGTGATACTTGTCTCATGTTATGTTACTAACCAGATCAAAACCAGCTAGGCTTCCTCAGAATGAAAAAGCTCCTTTGTACACTACAATCAAATATAGTGGTAAGACCTTCTGTGGTGGTAGTTTTCCTACACAAACCAACCTCACTAAACTGCCGACTTCAAAAACGTTACCATGCAAGGTCTTTAGACCTGATTTTTGCATCTATTGCTTGAAGCTTCCTTTTAAAATACAATGCATGCAGTTGGGACTAAATCTCCACAGTTCCTGATCCTGCTGAGGGGGAAAAAGGAAGGGCTCAGGTAAAGTCAGCATAACTACATCATAAGGAAAGTGGCATCGTTTTGGCCTACATATTCTTGGCCTCAAAAAACCAAAAAGCTTTTAACGGTAATCTAGCACTTCTCCTGTTATTGAGCTCTCCTTAACCACTGCTCTCTTCACTCCTGACACAGTCCCGGCACCAGGAAGGCTCTAATGAAACACAGCATGCTTTTGGCTATCAAGAGCCTAGGAGTCAAAACATCAGCTTCCTTTCCCCTAAAAAAGTTGTTTTTTGGGGGGGTTTTTTTCCGAATTTGAACCTGTTTTTGAAGACTGCTCTTTTCTGCTGTGTTTCTGGACCCTTTCCATTAAAATGGCCAGAAACTAACCTAACGATCCTGCAAGCGTCTTCATGACGCTACCTATTGTCTTACTTGCACAATATAACCCCAGACATATACTTGCTGCCCCAAGGAAGTAGTTTGGTTCGAGATAATTTTCAGGAACAGCGGCACTGCAACAGCACATTTC
>NW_010318070.1:0-5900 GCF_000700745.2 Antrostomus carolinensis
CGTGTCATCAGCAAACTTGCTGAGGGTGGATACATAGTGTGGGGTTTGGCTGGGGGAGTTGGAACAGCCTCTGCCCTCTCCATGGGTTCTCTCTTGAGCACCTGCTGCTTTAACCATGGAGTAGCAGCTTCTTGTTGCTCTGAGTCTCCACTGCATTGTCCATGTGCAGCCAGTTCAGGCAAAGCACAGCAATGAAAGTACTATTTGCTACACGAGGAGAATGGTACCGTGTGGGCTGAATGGGCCAGCATTTGCCCCAGAATCACAATCCCAGGATCCCAGAATTGCCTAGATTGAAAAAGCCCTTTAAGATCATCGAGTCCAATCATGAACCCAACACTGACAAGTCCCCGACTGACCCACGTTCCTCAGCACTATGTCTACACGATTCTTCAATCCCTGGAGGAGGAACCCTTACAGGAAAGAAATTCTTCCTCACATCCCGTCTCAACTGCCCTGGGCACAACTTGAGGCCATTTCCTCTTGTCCTGTCTCTTGTTCCTTGGTTGAACAGACCCACCCCCACCTCTCTCCACCCTCCTCCAAGGGACTTGGACAGAGCCAGAAGGTCTCCCCTCAGCCTCCTTTTCTCCAGGCTCAACACCCCCAGTTCCCTCAGCCG
Organism: Antrostomus carolinensis; assembly: GCF_000700745.2. Classification (NCBI taxonomy): domain Eukaryota; kingdom Metazoa; phylum Chordata; class Aves; order Caprimulgiformes; family Caprimulgidae; genus Antrostomus; species Antrostomus carolinensis. The sequence continues at coordinate 623 of NW_010318070.1, forward strand.
GGAACTCAGCACACTTGTGCTCCAGACCCTTCCCCAGCTCCGTTGCCCTTCTCTGGACATGCTCCAACCTGGTACTTCATGTCTGCACATCATCAGCACTCGTGTGCTATCAGCATTCACATATCAGAACAGAACATTTTGATGCCTTTCAGTTTGATTTTAACTTCAGTAGTATAGGTGTAGTTAATTCAGTGCAGCTAGATACTGCTGAGTTATAACTAGAACATAACTTGGTGCTCCAGGAGCAAATTCTCTGTCCCATCCTGGCAGTGAATGATAACATAGTGTGTTCCTAGTATGATCTTAGGTACTAAGATACAGCTTGACAGATACTGGTAGGACCAAAGAAGGGAGGACACAGATGAACGTAGAGGTACGGCAGAACTGAATGTGGGTTCATGGGAAACAAGGACATAAGAGGTCTTATTTTTTAAATATTCTGTGTTATTTTTCTGGTAAGATGGGAATCCTGATGGCTATAAGGCAGTGACAGCCCTTCCTCCATCTTAAGGTGATCTTGAAGCATGGTGATCTCCTCGGAACATTCTTTTTTAAAATGTGTTGTACAGCAGCAACCCTCCTACTTGTATAGTACTGGTTTGAGCACATCACATGTTGTGTACTGAAATCTACCATGTAAAGTGGTGGAGAGTGAGTAAATAGATGAGGTGTGGCTCTAGGTGTAGTGTGACGTGTCACTGGATGTCCTTGAATGAGAGTAAGTTTGAAATTATTCTGATTTTGTAATCCTATACCATGCGCTATAATTTTAGTTTCAGCGCTTTTGCCAGTTAAGCAGTAATCTGGATGACAGCAGCTCAGAACTAGTGTGATGCTGACATCTTGCCGAAAACCCGGGGTTGTGGTGGTAGAGATGAGCTCTGAATTTGAGGGTCCAGTGCTTCGGTGGTGCAGTGAGCCAGTGGGAATGGTGCTGGCTGTGTGAATATCGCCAGTCCTCAGCGACAGGAAAACTACTATTTCCTGGAGAAAAGGAGGCTGAGGGGAGACCTTCTCACTCTCTACAACTACCTGAAAGGAGGGTGGAGAGAGGTGGGGGTCGGTCTCTTCTCCCAGGTAACAAGTGATAGAACGAGAGGAAATGGCCTCAAGTTGCACCAGGAGAGGTTTAGATTGGATCTGAGGAAAAACTTCTTCTCCCAAAGGGCAGTCAGGCATTGGAACAGGCTGCCCAGGGAGGTGGTGGAGTCACCTTCCCTGTGGGGATTTAACAGACAGGCAGACAAGGTGCTTAGGGATGTGGGTTAGAGGTGGCATTGGTGGTGTTGGGTTTATGGTTGGACTCAGTGATCTTAAAGGTCTTTTCCAACCACCATGATTCTATTCTATGATTCTATGTTTTTATTCTCCTCATGTTTTAGATACTCTGTTTTATATATAGGATAATTAGCTGATGTAAATGCTGAAGAGTTCACGTTACTGCTTTATGCTTTATATAGCCAGATCCATCACCTGAGCTGTGCTTTTATTCCAGAAGTAGGCAGAAGCATCTCTAATGTATTGATCTTGATGCAACTGTGCCAGTGATTTTTGCAGTTCCTGTAGTCCTTCTGGGTAGCCGGTACTTCTAGAAGTGAAGAATCATAGAATGAATCATAGAATGGTTTGGGTTGGAAGGGACCTTAAAGCTCATCCAGTTCCAACCCCCCTGCCATCAGCAGGGACACCTTCCACTAGACCAGGTTGCTCAAAGCCTCATCCAACCTGGCCTTCAACACTTCCAGGGAGGAGCAGCTACAGCTTCTCTGGGCAACCTGGGACACTGTCTGACCACCCTCACAGTGAAGAACTTCTTCCTAATATCTAATCTAAACCTCCCCATTTTCAGCTTAAACCCATTTCCCCTTGTTCTGTCATTAACTGCCCTTATGAAAAGAAGCGTCAGAGAAGGAAAAGATTTCTTTACGTCCAAACCTTACACAGAAGATGATGAGTGTCAACATAAGAATACAGAATGGTTGTTTTGGGGAGCATTAGGTTTTAGCAAGAAGACTTAAAGAAGCCTTAAAAAAGAAAGCTGATGAATGATTACAAGTTAATTTCTTTAAAGGCGTTACGGTTAGCCCTGCAGTTGGTGTTCCAGTAGTGCACAGCCATCCCTGCAGAAAGCACCTCCAGTAATTTCAGGCTTCAGAGATTACCAGGATCTTCAGTTGAGAATTTTTTGAGCTTTTTGCCATTATCCCAGAATAACGGGAGGTCTTTTGTTCTGAAAGCCTGCTGGAGCTGTCACTCACATGCTGCTAATTTAGACATTAACTAGCAAATATTTTATTTCTTAACATAGACAGTGACACTTTAATTGAATGCACTGCTCCATCCCTCCCTGCCACTTTAAATGGAGCTGTTGTTATCAGTGTTTGACAGTGAGGGGAAATGACACACGGGAGCGTTTCATTTTAGTTGGAAGTGCAGATACTCTTACTAACATGGTATTTTAGAGCATCCAACAATGAACCTCCACCCTCTGCAAATATTAGCCTAAATTTTCAACTATTTAAATATAAAATTGAGCACATTCTGGGATGGAACACTTTTAATACCTGTTTATCATGCCACTACATTGTCTAAGCAGTGATTTATAGTATATATTATACATAGTATATGTATAATAGAAACATAATATGCAATTATGTAAATAAATATATATAATATTAACAAATGCTCAATGTAAAGAAATATATTCATTTGTATAAATTATATAAATACTATATATGTTGTATTTTAAATATATTCACATTATCAACCCAAATTAGACTATTTCTTTCTTCTGAGCTTTTAATATCATTTAGTCAGTCAAAATATAAAGATCACTGTGATTTTCAGCATTAGACTGAGACTTATTTAGTCCTTAAGTATTAATGTTATTGTTATTAGGATTTTTAATACTAAGCTTTACTTGTAAATTTTTAACATTTGCCAGGCCATGTATGTAAGAGAGCACGCATTTCCCTTTCTCTTCTGAAGGAGGCTGGAAAAGTGGCCATGATAAGAGCACTATTGATAACTGAGCCAGCATAGCAAGAGACTTGGACTGGAAAAATCCAAACAGCCTACACTTGATCATAATTACTGCTGCTGAAAGAAGTCACAGAATCCCAGAATTGCCTTGATTGCAAAAGACCTATAAGATCGTTGAGTCCAACCATGAACCCAACACTGACAAGTCCCCGACTAACCCATGTCCCTCAGCACTGTGTCTACACGACTCTTCAATCCCTCCAGGGATGGGGACTCCACCACTGCCCTGGCCAACCCCTTCCAATGCCTCAGAACCCTTGCAGCAAAGAAATTCTTCCTCACATCCCATCTCAACTGCCCTTGGCACAACTTGAGGCCATTTCCTCTTGTCCTAGACCACTTCTTCTTGTCCTAAAGTCATCATACTTAAAAAGCCTTAAATCTCTGTCTATAAACAATTTAAACATTCATTTTTCTGAATGAAGAACAGTTCCACTGAGATGTAAGGAGCTGCTGCAGGTTGCCATGCAGGGATTAGAGCCGCACGCCGCTTTTTGTTGTATCAGTGTCCTTGTGCTGTTCTTTAAAAAGATGCATGTTTGTTTTCAATTCTCTCTGTAAAGGATGTCCAGTTTTGTAGAGCCTCCAGATATAGTTAAGAAGTTATCCTGGGTGGAAAATTATTGGCCTGATGATGCTCTCCTGGCTAAACCCAAAGTTACCAAGTACTGCCTGATCTGCGTGAAGGACAGCTACACAGATTTCCACATAGATTCAGGAGGAGCTTCTGCATGGTACCACGTGCTGAAGGTGAGGGGTCATGTTTTTGTGGTGTATCTGGTAACTGACTAAATTTTACATGCAAAGATCATCCTAAAATTCTCTCAAAAATTCAGGTCTTGGGTTTTTTTTCCCTCATGGTCCTGTTGTATCTGTAAGAAATACTCAGAGACGTAGCTGCTCTAAGTGGGTACACTGTTAGCAGTAGCAGGGTCTGCTGAGTGAGGAAGCCATGTGGAGTGTGGATGCTGTCTATATATTTTCACTGTATTTGGATTTTAATATTTGTTAATATTTTGGATTTTAATTTTTAATATTTGCACATACATTGCCTAAGACCTGAAAGACACGACATCCTGCTTTTGCAGGATAATGGAATTTGCAACATCAGTCCCACAGATCCGAGCAAATGTGGTCAGCTGGTGATTTAATAATTTCAGCCATTCTGTACAAAGCTGACCAGTACATTTTATATCAATAGTGTTAAAATACGTAATGCTATCTGTTTCTTTAGATAAACATTTGTGCACGTGTGTGCATGTGTGTATGAATCTGTGCCAGTGCAGCGCTGCTTGGTTTGGCTGCTTGTTACTAATCTTATATTTTCTAATTCAGGGAGAAAAGATATTTTATCTCATCAAACCAACCTCTGCAAATATTTCTCTTTACGAACGCTGGCAATCAGCAGCAAACCACAGTGAGATGTTTTTTGCAGACCAAGTAGATAAATGTTACAAATGCACAGTTAAACAAGGACAGACACTCTTCATTCCATCAGGTGAGCAGGCTGGCGCAGGTGAGGTTTCCTGCTCTTTTTATTGCTGCTGAAATAGCATGTCCAAAATGCTAGAGGGATGTGATCTGACCAGTTTAGCTGACAATGTATGAAGTCTAATTCTCAGTAGGAGTATAATTCCATATGCTTACAAAAAAAAAAAAAAGTCAGAACTTTTTCCTGCTTTCTTTCAATATTTTAGAATTTAAAAATACAACCCTTTAAAAAAATACAAGTAGTAGGTAGAGCGTTCCATTCTTGACCTAGCTGGGCTGCAGTAACTCATGACTTCTCTCTCTGTATCCAACCATGACATTGGTGCTTGTTGCCATCTAACAGAGAATTCACGTTGAGTTACCTGCTGACTGTGACTCCCAACAAAATCCTTTTCATGGTCATCGGTTCCCTGTGACACTAAGGAACTAGAGGTGCTGCACAGGTGTGAGCGTGCATTTCTGGTTTCAAGTGAGGCTGAAGACCTGGGTGTCCCAGATTTTTATGGGTTACTTGGCAGACTCAGGCTTTCACTGCAGGTTAGGGATGGTGGGTTTTGTTTTTCTCAGTTCCTGGGAGAACCTTCATAAGGATAGGGGGTTGATCAGCAGATAGTGCAGCATTTTAAGTGAACCCAGTTCTTCTCCTGCCCCTGTCCCTCACTTTCCTCTCACCATGAACAATTATTTCCTATAATAATAAAATAATAAATAATAAATGAAATAAAATAAAATAATAAATAATAAA
>NW_010318071.1:0-12908 GCF_000700745.2 Antrostomus carolinensis
AGATAACACAGATTTAGCCAGCCTCCTTCAAAGTAATGTCTTGACAAAACCTCATTGATTTCATGCCCACAACAGCCTTCCTATTCCAAATAAGTTCATTGTCAAGTATTGAAATCCTATTATCAAGATTCCAAATTATATTTCGATTTCTTTGTTACCTTCACTGCTAACATGAGACCCAAGATTTCCTGTGACCTGCATTAAGATTCTCCATTGTATACACAGAACCAACACAGCAGTTTGACAAAGGTCCGGGTGGGATTTTCCACAGGCACCGAGTGAGGCGCTGGCTGATCTGGCACATGGGTGATGCAGGAGAAGGATGCTGCTCCCTGTTCCTTTTCAACCACAAAATTTCAGATCCAACATTTAGTTATGGCACCAACTTTGCAGACAGCATACCCTTTAAGTTTGTGCAGTCCCAAAAATCAACAGCTGTTCTTTCACGTTAAGCCTTGTCTTATGTCAAGACTACATGACATGCACTGTTTCTGAACTAGGTATGATAGTGACAGAAGGGAGAAGGGGAAACAGAGGAAGTGTAAACTGGCTGAAGAATAATTCTAGCACTGTTTAATTTTGCATGGTGGGAAGACCACCATCAGGTGTCAAAGCAGTGTCCACATTTGAGATCTCAAAGCCTATGCCTTGAGTCAGGCAGCTACTCAACTTCTCTTCAACAAGTGCAACTTAACTACACAGAGCAAGGAGATTGTGGCTCAAGTAAAAGGATGTAAAGTATAAATACAAGTCACATACTGCAGTAATTAACACCAATAAAAATATATACGTTACAGTTTGCTAGTTATGAAATGTATCTCTTAGCTACTGGGGTTTTTTAATTATTATGTTTGCAGAAACAGGCAAGTTGGCAAATTGTGTCTAGAAATTACTTTGTTTCTGGCACATTTTACAAAACTAACTTTTAATCACCGAATGACACATCAGTCACATTGCAGATGAATCTTGATTAGTAAATCAATATTTTAATTTAAGGATAATTAATGTGAATTTAAATAGCACCCAAAAATCATACTGGCTGTGTGCACTTTCCTGATTAACCATTAGTTGCCTTGTTTGGGTAAACTACATCACTCTCTACAATAAGGTTCCCACGCTAAGCATATTTCCATATAAATTAAAACAACAGCAGTAACTGCTACCTTAGAAAAGCTTTTAAAATTTTAGAGCACATTAAACAGCCTAACTATATTTCCCTTAGAAGAAAAGTTTCATAGCAGTTCCTCATAACTTACTGTCAGCTGCTACCTTTGGCCAAGTTATTACAGAGCCTGAGAATGCCTAGCACCTTTGAAGTGACCTGGGTAACTCTGCTTCTTCTGATGAAAAAATCAATCCAAAATATATGCAAAAATCCTTCAGTCTTTCCTTAACCATTAGTCTAAGTGGAAGACACTGAGCAAAACTGACTTAAGATACATGTCTGTTGAGTTGGGGGTTTATTTTTTGGTTCGGTTGGGGGGTTTGTTTTTAAACAGAGGGGATAAGAGCTTCAAGTTACTCAGCTTTCTGCCTGTACTATTTTTCTTTATGTTCAGAATAGTGGAGACATCATATTACATAATTTTTTCCCCAGTTAGGGATTACTGCCTTTTGCAAACTGTATATGCTATACTCCCTGGTGCACTTGATTGACTGTATTTGATTGGTCAGGAGAAATTCCATCAGCTTATATCCATTCTCCACAAATCTTGTAGAAATCCTTCCACAAAACAATTACCTCAATAGTTTTGAATGGTCTGTGAATATAAAAGGATTGCAGATTTTCTAGATGAGGTGTGGATCTTCATACAGCAGGTTTAAGTCAACTTAAAGGTTCTTCTTCTTTGTCCACACATGGCAGGTTAAAAAGCAGAATCTTCAGGTGGTCCAAGTCAGCAGTCACACAATAATACTGGGCTTATCATGTTACAGATGAAGAAAACACACTGCTGTGAAAACAGTCCTGGGAAATAGCTCCCATTTAGCAACTGTCCTCATAGAAGAGTGGATTAAGTACTCGTCTCGACTTGACTGTCTTAAAAGACTGTCAAGGAAGATGGATATTCTCCCAGACAAAGCAGCTGCCTCCATCCCAGCAGCAGAGGACTGAAGACACAAGTTCAGTATTAAAATCCCACTAAAATGACCCAAGCCCCTTGAGGGCAGTTAAGCACACATGTCCAGGATGTTGTTTCCTGTGAACTACCATACCAACTTAATTTACCTGCACTGCACAAATTTCCTGCACTTCCATGACCAAGACTTTCAGTGGAACACTCACTAACATCTGTCACAGCCTTATCAGAGTTCCAAAATTTGTTCTTGCATTAAGTGCAAAAATCACAGAATCACAGAATGTCAGGGACTGGAAGGGATCTCAAAAGACCATCTAGTCCAATCCCCCTGCCGGAGCAGGAACCTAAATGGGATCACATGGGAAGGCTTCCAGGTGGGTTTTGAATGTCTCCAGGGAAGGAGACTCCACAACCTCCCTGGGCAGCCTGTTCCAGTGCTCCGTCACCCTCACTGTAAAGAAGTTTTTTCTCAAGTTTAAGCGGAACCTCCTGTGTTCCAGCTCACACCCACTGCCCCTTGTCCTATCGTTGGGCATCACTGAGAAGAGCCTGGCTCCATCCTCCTGACATTCGCCCTTAACATATTTATAAATATTAATGAGATCTCCCCTCAGTCTCCTCTTCTCCAAGCTAAAGAGACCCAGCTCCCTCAGCCTTTCCTCATAAGGGAGATGCTCCACTCCCTTAATCATCTTCGTGGCTCTGTGCTGGACTCTCTCAAGCTGTTCCCTGTCCTTCTTGAACTGTGGGGCCCAGAACTGGACACAATATTCCAGATGAAGCCTCAATGAAGGAAGAGGAAGGGTAATTACGTGATTCTCTGCCTTCCTCATCTGCTTTCAGATAACACAGAGATAAGAGGTCAGCACAGGAGTGGTTACTAAACTCTTGGCAACCTATTCCTCCAATCCACTCATGACCCCCACATTCTCTCACTAGCCTGCGACAAGAACCATGTCGGGCTCCATGTGTCATATCAGTCTTTCGGCCTGTATTACAAAGAGCAACTAAGATTCAACAGCACTTGCTGAGAGAAGGTTGGAGGAGGCTGACAGGGGTCATCTGTAGTGCAGCATTACTATTGTGAGACAACTGAAGACTTGATTTTTTGGCCTGGCATCTGCATATTGGGAGACTGTGTTATCTGCTGTAAAGAAACCAAGGTACAGCACAGACCAAGCTACACAACTGTTACAGCACAAGTCTTTCTGGGTCAATTCCTTACAAAAGTAAGTCAACAAATTAGAAGCAGCAACTGTAATAGCAATTCTGGAGAACCCTCCCAAGCTACCACAGGAATCAGTAAGAAAGGAAAAGCCCTGAAGAAAGTATCTGATGGACTGGGAAGTGTCTATTTAACCATACCAGTGGTTCTTCCCAACAGCCTGACTATGCTTAAGTCACAGTAGTTTAAGTGGCTACAGCTGCAGATGTTACAGAGGAACCAAGCTATTAATGCAGCCTTGTTTCAAAAGGCTCCTAGTCATGCACAGCTGAAGTGTCCCTGACTAGGGCAATCCTTTAAGCCACTCAGTCTATTAAATACTTTATTAAGCACACATTACTATAAGAGAAGTAGGCTATATTGGCACTGGACACATCAATGGATATTCAAGTTGAAAGCCGAGTACTTTTAAATAAATCCTAATAGTTCAGATTGTTCCACGATTGTATTCAAGTCCATTAAAAAAAAAAAAACCCACAACAAAAAAAAAAGCCAAAAAAAAAAGGCCACCAAAAAAACCCCCCCAAAACCAAAACAAAATAAAAAAAACAATCAGTGACCTACATATCTGCTTAATAGTTCCCAGAATAAACAATTTTACTGTCAGAGATAAAATTAAATGGCTTCACATTGAAGACCACACAGTCCATCTCTCAAGTTGATATTTCATGCAAATATAGTAGGGTTTTAACCATCTGATGATATTTGTCTTTAGTTCTTTTGTAACATGACAGCTCTAAGCATCCGTAAAGTCAGCAAGGACATTACAGAAGAGAATGCTGAGCTGGAATGATCAGCAGTTCCTCCACAGGGCACAATCCTGTTCCTACTGTTGTCAAGTGACAGGCACAAACACTCCCAGGACATAAAGCCCCAAGGCCATCAGCTCCCCATTAACATTCCTACATTTACTTTATCGTAAGTTTAAAAAAGCTACATTAGCGTGAACATAGCTACACCTCCCACAGATGAACAGTATTTAAGAAAAGTCTTTTTACCTCTGTTGGTTTGTAGCAATCTACAAGAGTTTCCTAGAAGCAAAACATGAAAGTGTCAGTTCCAATACTGAATAACAGTGAACATAAACAAATCTACAGTATGAAACCTGACAAGGGAATGGGAAAAGAAAAGGTGCAAAAATCAGGAATCACTGGATGAAGATGCTACTGAAAACTGAGCATTGTAGCAAGTCACTTCCTAGCTAGATCAGAATGATTTGCAACAGGAGAGAAATTACGGCTTCTTCCTCCGGGTTGGAAGTTACAGAATTCCTGTCTCCAATAAAACTGAAGAGAGGAGAATCCAAAAACCTTTCTCCCAGCAATACACAGGTGAAAGGTAGCTTTCTGTGAGGGGACAACAGTCTTTGTAATGCAGAAATACAGACATGAGCTGGGTCACAGAACTTAGCTAGGTCGGCTGCAGCAGCCAGTTTAGGCAGAAGCAAAGCTATTTATGAACGCTGAGTAAACAGCCTGTGGCCAGGCCCCGTGTCCCTGAGGCTGGGCAGTGGGCACTGAGAAAAGGGTGCCAACAGGCATTGCAAATCAGATGTGCTGTACCTAAGCATCCAGTTAGGCACCTCCCAGAAGTGAGCTGAGGTGAAAGAAAACTACTGCTCTGGGACAGGTTTCCATCTTATTTGCATCTGAAAAGATTATAAACAGAGACCCTCATATTGGTTCTATAACTTGATTCAGATATACATATGTCTATTAAGACAACGATGTTTCTTTCCTTCTCCTCCTTATTCTTCCATTGATTAACTTCTACCTCAAGCAGGATTCAGAGAATGAGAGCGCTGTTTTGAATTGTGTCATTTCAGCAGACAGCTGCTGAATTTCCCTGCTAATTCCTGTTACTGACCCTCTTATCCCCTCTTCAAGCTTTTAGACAGGTTACTCCCAGTTAACTCAATGGCTTCCAATTTCTAGCTAGTACAGATGGGAAAACAAAGTTTCCAGTATTCTAAGGACAAGGGAGGATTTCTGGTCTGTATATGCACACATGTATTTCTGCTGCTGCAGTGAGCCACAGAAACTATCTGGTCATCATAACCAACTCTCAGCCACAAAACTTTTTTATGTGGTTGCTCTTTCATTTTATTTTTCTCTTATGTTTTCTGTTCTTTATTTTATATACTTGTAAAAATAAGAATGAATAGAAAAAATTAGGGCTTTCTAATAGGTCTCAGCACATCATCCCATGTTACTGGATTGTTCTAATTATTTTTTACTCCTGCTATCGCCCACCTTCCAGAAGTTTTTTTTATCCTAAAAGATTTTGATTACCTTTGTACAGTCCAGTAGATTATGCTGAACTCAGACCCAGGAAGCTCTCTGTTCTAATTCTACACTTAGAGTGGATGCAAATACAAGATATAGACCCAGATTCATTAATTCAGCCACAGCCCAATTTAAAATTAGAAAATAGCATTACCTGTAGTTTGAGAGCTCTCTCCTCTTCATTGGCTGCATCAAGAAGGTCATCAATGTCAATTTCTACATCTGGCATCTCTTCTTCCTGAAAAGCAAAAATTCCCAGTTAGTCCACAGAGATATCCTTTAACTAACCTCAAAAGCAGCCTAGTGACAGCACACAGAACCCCAGCTGCCTGGAGCCAGACAAGAAGGAAATCAGCAAGAGATGCTGGCTCAGTTCCTTGCTCCTGGGCCAGCAGAAGGCCAAGCCCCAGCCACACAGCAGGTGACAGCTCTTAAGCAACTCTTCCCTCACAGCCAGGAGCTGTGTTACTAACCCATGCCCAGCAGCACGAGTCATGCTGTTCTCGCAGTACTGGCCAAGAGGATGAAGAGGAGGTCAGGGGAGAAGTGAGTAAAACCTGCAGCAAGCCACAAAATTGCTTTGAAAACATTACTGACTGGACTGCTTGTTTTGTTACACTATGGAAGGTCTCCTTTGCTTAAAGTTGGCTTCCTAGGATGACATGCATGCCCCATCAGTAGAACTCGGATTTCCAGTGCCTGTAGTGAAGCACAAAGTCTAATTTTATATTTTATAAGAGTATTATAGGACTTTCTTTAAACCTCCTCCTCCACCCATACACTTCTCCCTTCACATCATCAGCACATCAGACATGTTCCCTGAGTCAGAGCAGCAGTCCACACATTTTGAAGGACCCCTGAGCCCTGGAATCCCGATAAGAATTCATCATCCATAGATATCACTGTTTATTATATTTACAATTACACAAAAAAAATATTCTGCTGGCTATTTTTTACATTTTCTTATCATAAAAGGCACTGCAAAACAGTAAAGCAGCACCTCTGCACATATAAAACACTCTGGTCTCAGCCTCTCCCACACACCAAGTCCCACACTCACAGTGGCCTCACTGCCACAGACACACGGCTCCAACCAAGCCAACGCACGGGCACCTTGAGTCTGTCCTCTCCCATAAGTACACTGTCATCAATCAGCTCACGGGTGCTGCACCACCTTGGCATCTCCTGAATGAAAGAAGGACCCAAAGTGTTTGAAGGGGAAGGTGGATTTGAGAGTCAAGATGAAGCAACAAGACCATTATCCGAGGAGCAGCTGTCTTGTACCCCACCAACACTTTTCAAGATCCTTTAAAGAAGCATTTTGACAAAAATGTGGTTGTTCCAGTGATTTGCCAAAGTTTCAACACCTGTGGAATAATTTAACAGCTCTAATAGCAACTGCCAGAGGTAACACCAAAATTACTCTTCGACTGGATAAGAGTCCAAACAACAGCAAGGAAGTTAACAAATTAGCTCGAGTTAGTCTAATGCAAGTTAAGTACCAAAGTGCCCAACAACTACCTATAGCAGAAGTTCCAGCTAAAATGCCAACTGTTCAACTTTTATTTGAGTGTGAGGAGGAAGGACAGAAGTAGGATGATTAAGTTCCCCATTCCCCACCTCTGAAAGAAAGCATGCAGGAATGTGATAGTGCAGCCGTGCAGGCTCTCAGACTCAATGGATAAAAACACACAAAGCACATCTTTTGCCCAATTAGCAGGTTCACTCTTTTTCAGCATGTGTTTTAGTCAGAAAGGAAGCGTGGGCATTTGCTGAGATGAATCATAAAAATCCTAGTTACTGTAACACAATCAGGCAATAAGGCAGTTTCTAACTTAATGCTATAGACTTATTAGCAATTTAAACAATGGGAAGAAGAGCAGAGAAAATAAGTCTTCCACAGACTATAAATATATTCAGTAAAAGCCATTAGAATTGGAAGGGATAAAGATTAATCCATGATGCTGTTACACTTATGTAGTAGCTTACTATCCCAACTCTACATTAATTCACATATCACACTAAGAACCAGAAATTCCCCAAATAGACAGTAAATCTACTGAACATTTTATCTAAGCAGCTCATTATAAATACCATTAAGATAAGGTGCCTGCAGGCACAGTTAATACTGTAAACTTATCAAAATATGCATCCATGGACCTGCATAAATGCTGCTTGTGCACCTGTCTGCGTTCAGAAGTGCTGCTCAGCACACTGAATACTTTGTCAGACACACATCTGGAACTCTTGCCTGTCAGAGTGACTCCAGAAAACTGAAACAAGGTTGAAAGGTGACAGTGAGGAGGAATTCCCTAGAAGGTATATAATGCTTTTTTGTGATCACACTTAACTGAAGTTAAGTGCTGCTGAAAGTTTAGTTTGTGATTGGTATCAGTCATGTGTGAGAAATCCTTGCTTCTATACCTCTTCACTCTTAATCTCCTTCAAATCAGCTTTCTCCTACATCTTCATGGTTCCTACTGCCATCAGTCCAAAGGGCAACTGTGCCAGTGATTCAGTGAAGCTTTGGTATAAGAGGTAACACAGCTCCCCTACATCAAGGAAAGCCTTAACAAAAAATAAATAAGGAATACCTCAGAAACGAGAAACTATAGTTGTGTTTGACATACTGACATTCAGTTATGTTTTCTATAAAAGAACATGGGTACCTTCATCACTTCACAGCAGATTTGAACTCTCATACCCCACAGAAATGGAGGGGGAAAGCCCAAAAAGGTAAGTCTTGCTCTTATTTTTGGCTGGATGAACAAACATAATCAAAGTATTTTTTCTAATCTGAACTACTGTGCCTGCATGATCTGAAGAGTTTTATGCTAGGCACGAAAAATATGTGCTTAGGTCAGGAGCCTGACCACTGCACAACAGCTGTGATGACAGAGGGAAGGAAGAAATAGTCATGTCTTCTGTTTGACTGATTTTATTGGTGAGGTAGGTGTGGTTGATCCTACAACAAGTAAGCAGCTAGATCCAGATTAGGCTGGGGCACGCCTGAAAGAGGCTGTGCACAGCTGAAGGGTGGTATTTCAGGGGTCTTGTTAGTGCCATGAGAAATGTGCTGTGCAAGGAAACCAAAGCACTGCCATGTTCTGCTCCAGTGAGAGGGAGACAAGGTGCTGCAAACAGCAGATGATGGGGCGAGGGGGACAACACAAAACCACAAGAAGCATGCTGACAGGGAGCAGCCCCCAGAAAAGCTAAAATAGAAGAGGTGTGGGGGTTGCAGGAGCAAACACCCATCAATTGACATAGTTGGGGGAGGGGAGGATAGACACCCTCCTTTTAAGCACCCTCTCCAGTTTGCATTAACAATGTAGGCAGGACATGAGCTGACTTCTGCTTAAGTACTGAAAAGTCAAAAAAATATCACCAAAGTTAGCTTCCATGCTATTTAACACAACTTAAATTCAGCCTTGCATTGGAAGACAGGCCTGTGGTCATTCAGGCTGCATTAATTCTTTGCAGACTACTGGCAAAAGACCATGGAGCACAGACATGCATTAAGCAGTAAAATAGCTGTAGCAGTTTAAGACATTACAACCTCTCCAACTGTTTGGTATTTAGCCTCTGGCAGAGGTGACCACAGCCCCAACAGCGAATGGAACAGAAGAAACAGGTCAGCATCACTTAGCGAGACCTGGGAAGAGGTCTGACAGCCCCTGAAACCACCTCCCACAGCAGCTTAAGCCAAAGGGTTGGATTTTGCAGGGGTAGCTGAAGAACACTTGCACACTGTACTCTGCTGACCCAGAGGACAGCACCTCCAGCACAGCAAGAGTGGGTCTGACATTGTTACAAGTATTTATTAATTAAATATTTATCTGAGGCTTTAAGTGTAAAGGGCAACAGTTGCCCTGTGGATAACTTCCCACTACAAACCCAGCTCTAAAATTAGCCTGCTATCCCTCACCCTCACTGCACATTCACTGTGCATCATCTCATTCGCAGTGCAGGGAAATAATTAAATAGGTTTGTTTGGTTTTCACTTTAGATTTTAAGTTTAGGAGAGAAAGGACATGGTAAGAGCAGCAAGAAAAGTTAAAGCCTTCATTTGCCTAGTGAGTTTGGAAGCAACCTAAAAGGACAGCAGGAGAAAGATGAAGGAAAAGGAGGCAAAGGAGACCATACAATTCAGATGTATGAAAGTTTCAAGGATTTCTCTGAAAGTCCTGGAAGATGGGCAGTGTAAGTGATCAAAACCAAACTAGAAAATAGGACCAGTTCTTCTAGAAGCATCCATTTAACATATATATATATATAAAAAGATATATCTGCTGGACATCTGATACAGTTAGTTTTAAATAAGTTCATCTGCAGATATGGATGGCACTACCCCAATGCAAAACAATGATTTAAAGCCCAGGATGATAAATAAAACTGCCATAAATTACCAGTACTAGAAGTCATTGGTTGCATATGTAACCCGGTGGGAATATGAATGGATTGCACTTAGTACAGGTAAAAGAATACTACTAAATAGTCATTTGTATGAAACACAAAGGAAAAACCCATGTGTTCCTCATTTCAAAGCATCCAGTTGTTTTGGGAGACTTATGGGTCAGCGCAAAAGCATTTTAATTCTCCAGCTTATAAATGAGAATTAAAAGAATAGTTTAGTGATCAAAAATTATGAATCCAGAATCAAAGAAAGCTCTTTTTGACTTAAAGCTAATCCTACTTAAGTAGAGAGGCAAAATATATGTGATACTAAAATAAAGCTGTTAACAACACAAAAAGGCTGTTAGTGTCTGTTGATTGGTACGAGGAACAGAAGATTAGGAAAGGATGTTAAAGGCAGCAAGAAGAGACTCAGAAGTGCCAGGGTTGGGGACACTTGCAGCAGCAACGAGAATCCTCAGTGGTACAACCCAAGTACTAAATGACCATATGTCTTCTTCAGTCTTAAATTATTAACAGCAGTAATGCCATAGCAGCCATGATGGTCTAGTGTTAGACACGCAAAAAAAAAAAATATATATATATAATTGTTTCTCATTTCTGTTGGCCTTCATTGGCCTTCACCCCTTCATTAGGTGAAGGGGTTAATGCAAAAGTGAATCTTGGTTTGCACAGCTGATAATCAGTGGAAACACTGAGAATGCTGCTCCCAGTATGATACAATCCTTATCATGCAGTTACATATTATTTTCTCCCCCATCAGACACTTGTCTCATTAGCAACCAGTCAGCTGAATATGAAATCTTGGGGGCAACAGACTGCGAGGCCTCGCCTCCCTGAGCACGTGCCATCCAGTCTTGGCTCCAACTCAGAGTTAGAAAAGCCTGTGTCGCACCCAGGTTGTTCTAACCACAGCAGCAGCCTCTTCCACCAACACCAAGTCTACCAGTTTTTATCACTCTTGTTCATTAAATAAAAGGGCAGAGACATTAAAGGCAAAGTTACCAGATTTGTCCACTCATTCTGAGCCAATGATCCTACTGTTTCTCAATAATCACAATTTATCTGTGGCATTGTGGCTATTTGCAGAAGCTTTCTCCTGTGCCGAGACTGTCTTCAAGCCTGACCTGATGTGGATCCAGTTAAATACCCAGAAAGGGAAGGGCAGTAAGTGTCCACCTGCCAACAGAATGGCTTATGCAAGTTGCCAAGTATCTCACAGGACACCAAGTGCATCTCTATCTACATAACACAGTATGAATGGTTGGTAAAAGTCAGGACATGGCGTTTTATTTGTACAGTCTAGCTGTGACCTACCCTCCCTACTGAGCTGGCAGGGGAGCGCCCATAGCCTGGCACACACACCACTAGAGGGAGGTCACACTTTACAAACACGGCCAGGGCCCCTGAACTTGCTGGTGGAGCCTGGAAAAGTCTTCTGAGACCTAGATTTGGGTCTCAGGTCTGGAGAACAGCAATCTAACTTTTGTCCTCAAGTACCCGTTTCCCTCTACTCCTGTTCTTGAAAATTTACTCCTCAGCTTTTACTCTCACAGCTTGGTCCCTGCCAAATCCTACCACTTCCGCTCCTACTTCTTGGGCTATATTGCTTCTGCCTCCTTTCTATTGTACCCTTTCTCCTCAGCTGAGGGCCAGAGGAAGGACCAAAGCACGCAGAGAAAGGAGCAGCTCTCAGCTCCCAGGCACTGCAACCAGGGCTCCCTGCCAAGATGAACTGCAAGAGCCCAGCCCCTCCCAGTTCCCTACAGAGGAAGCTTGTTCACATAAGACAATCTTTGAGCTTATTGCCAAACTTTAATAAGATTGGGCACATGACAAGCACAAGTAAAAGAGGAGGGGAGATGCTTGATTAAACTGAGAACACTTTCATCAACAGGCTACAGGCATCTCCAACACAAAGGAAGTCTGCTCCCTCCTAAATTTCCAAGATCAGACATACCAGAGTTTCAATTAACCTGCTGAAAGTCCTCATGCAATCTGGAGAAACACTTTTTTACCTCCTGATTTTAGTCTCAACATCAGAAATAACTGAACTCTTACCTAAACATGTTTCCAAGATATTCCAGCTGAGGTAGGCACCTACTGTGAATCTCTTCAGCTCAGATTATTTCAGTTTGGACAAGTCTAACATTTTAGAAGTGTGTTTTCCAGTTGCTAAATCAAGGATAATGCCAAGAACAACGCTTATGGGGCTCTGCATGGAGGAATACACACCTTGCTGTGAGGCAGAAAGGGAGCTTACCTAGGAAACATCAGTGCCTAGCAATAAAGAGGATGTAACAAAGCTGCGGGGAAAGGTTATTAAGCTAGATGAGAAAGATGGACAGACAGACACACACAGTGACAGTGTTGACACAGGCAGCTACAGCTGGACCTTAGCTTGCTCAGCCAGTGTGCACAAACTGCGAGGTCCAGAAACTGCAGCAGCATTAGTGCAGCCTTCAGACCAAGAGAAAAAACCCTGTTGGCAGAGCATTTACATTCAGGTGCCATAGTTTATTAACACAGCAATCAGATTTCCAGACCAAAGCTTACCCACATCCACTTGGCTCAGAGAAGAGCTAGCTAAAGCCTGTCTGCATCTGCCAATTCAACCTATGTTAGTTAACAGGTAAGTGGGCAAATAGCCTGAAGCTTATATTAGCAAGAACACATCTTGCACCACAGAAATCCCAAAGAAACCTGTTGGAGATTCATGTCTGAACCCAGGGAACAGGGAGCACTCTGAAGCTCCCAGGTCTGAAGTGTAACCTAACAGCATCCCAGATCCATGTCAGTATACAACATAGGTGTGTGTTACCCCCAGCCAGAGACATATTATGAGAAAAACCACAGGACTGCATGTTAAAAAGGATACCACCATGCTCCTTGGACAATCGGAAG
>NW_010318071.1:12930-15291 GCF_000700745.2 Antrostomus carolinensis
CATTGAAACAGCGTGGTTAGGAGTTCTTGCTCCTTCTTCTTCCCCTTCTCCCAAACATGAGCAAACACTCTTTTAATACATATGCTTCAAAATACAGAGACAGATTTGCAGAAATAACCTTACTTAAGTTAGTAAGGTCTGGAAGGACAACACTGGCTGGGTGGAGGATATGACAGTGATTAGATCCCTTTGCATTTTCCACACTAGTGCGTTCCGTATAAGACAAACCTTCAACATATCAGTATGTCCACATACATCACTTGAAGCAGCTGATCAACAAGTGACTCATGAGTCCTGTGAGACAAAGCTTCAAAGAGCAGGGAGCTCGCTCGTGACCACCAATGAGAAAGGAAAGAAAGAGAAGACTGAAGCTCCTTCTTTAGCTCTAAACCAACAGCTCATTCATTATTCCTGGTGAAGAACTATATAGCTTTCACAGTATTGTGAACTGCAAATATTTGAAAAAGCATATAGGGCTGCAACACTGTACTGTCACAAGGTGACAGTAACCCGTTGGTCTAACACACTCATCTAGATGAGCAAACTAAAGTATGTTCTCCAACAGACAGCAACATGGAGTCAAAGAGAAAATGAGACTAGGGGCGAGAGGGGCTTTTACTCACATTTCACATAAGCCATCTGCAACTGTTTTGGTGAAAAATACAGTTCCTTTTTCTAGGCTTGGTAAGATGTCCTAAAGTTAACCCTAGTTTAAAAAAAAAAAAAAAAAAAAACCACACACACAAAAAAACCCCACTAGCCCATGGAGCATCTGAAGCAAATGGTTTGTCTGGCCAACACACAAAAAACAGAGGAGAGGGATCCTGTAAGAATGTCTCCTTAATGGTTGGGACTTTTATCAGCTTTGAATATTCAAGATCACTTGTTCCTTTCTGAAAGCTATGAAAGGGGGTAAAGCTAGCCAAGAGAGACACAGAGGAAGAGATACAGCTCAAGTATAAGGGCAGTCTCTACTAAGTAGCTTATCCTCCTCCATACTCACCACCATCCCCATTGTCATCTCCTGATACACAGGTAGCAGAGCAGTTTGAGCAATATGTCCATTACAGGAAAGAGAGGGACCCAAGGTTTGGATTTAACCAGCCTCCACAATGACAAGTTTATAGAGATTTTTTTAAACTTAAAGAGATGCATTCAAACAACAGGGACATACTCCCTTCTGTGAGTTACATTATCTGACAACATAACTTGTCAACCAGTACTCTTGCAAGCTGCCTGCAAGTATAGATCATGAGGGTCACAGGTTTGGGGGTTTGGTTTTGGGTGGTGAGAGAGAGGAAGGAATTCAGGACAGACTGATGTCAAGCAGGACAATCCCTGTATAAGGATATCATCCTAGGCAAACTGGGACACTAATCTTGTATGTTAGTGCTACTTATCAATAGCCAAGACAGCTCAAACTTCCTTACTTAGAAACGATTAAAGAAAAAACACAGTGTAAAACAATTTTAAAACAACTACTTCTGGGAACCACTTAAGTATAAGGGCATCTTAATGTCCACACATGTGCCAGGAGTTAGGTACAGTTGTAGCTTCAGCATTCAAATGGAAATTAAAAATATACTAACAGGGCAACAGCTATATAGCACACACAAAACACTTAGAATTCTAGTTATGAACCTCATTAAAGCAATTAACAACAAGTGATATTTTCAATAAGCAGGGGAGGAGCACCCACTCAAGCCAAGTTCTTCCATCTCATTACCCAAGCTGGCTCTTTCTCTTCCTTCAGTCACTGAAAGCCGTTGTTGTTTGTTTCAAGCCTTTCCTCTTGGCTCTCAAGTGGCAGCGGAGCAGATGAAGTGGACAGATGCTATTCCAATTACAAGTTCCACTCAAAGAGCCAGCCCCCCTAAAGCAGTAAACACAGCCCAAATTTTTATTATGAAATAGCGTGCAAATACACCAAAATAGCAACAGCACAATCCTCGCCCTTTGGTGATAGAAAAAGAAGCAACTCTGTTGTGCCTTTACTTCAGCTGGGGTGCCTCTGTCAGCATGGAGGGAACAGGGTTATGGGCAGCAATAAGAACATCACCCCTCAATGCAACTCAGCAGCTAGAACAAGTCCAGAGGAGGCCACCAGGATAATCCGAGGGCTGAAGCACCTCTCCTATAAGGAGAGGCTGAGAGAGTTGGGGCTGTTCAGCCTGGAGAAGAGAAGGCTCCGGGGAGATCTCATAGTGGCCTTTCAGTACCTGAAGGGGCCTACAAGAAAGCTGGGGAAGGACTTTTCATAAGGGCAGTTGATAACAAAACAAGGGGAAATGGGTTTAAACTGAAAGAGGGGAGGTTTAGATTAGATATTAGGAAGAAGTTCTTCACTGTGAGGGTGGTCAG
>NW_010318071.1:15520-16910 GCF_000700745.2 Antrostomus carolinensis
TTCTATGATATGATTCTATGAATTCTTGTGAAAGCTCCCTTTATGGGCAAGCCTCTGTGAAAGAGGATAGGGAAAGGACCTCCACATCCATGGCACAGGTCCCCACCCAGCTTCCCTGAATATCTTCACCCTCCCCCAGAACACAAGCCTGCCTGCACTGACACTCAGCACAGAGGCAGCTGCTGTCTTTGCAGATGCCGCTGCAGTTTTGCCTCTCCTTCAATCACACAGCTAAAGGGCCAAAAGCCAATGGCAATGCACCACGATTTCCTCTGGACAAACTCCTTACAGCTACAGGCTGCCCAAACACTACATTTAAGTCAGCTGCTCAGCCCTGTGTCAGAACATGGTTAGCACACGTGACATTTTACCCCATTTAAGGGGTGGGAGCAAAAGTAAGACAGTCAACTTTGTCAAAAGTCAGTCGGAAGAGGGGAAAGGGAAGGTTAAGGTAAAGCACAGTGGACAGGTACAAGCACTGCCAAACCATTCACTGAAGTGAAGTTACTCAGGGAAAAAAGCAGGGCCAGTTTCAGAGGACAACTCAATATACAGAGGCTGTGCAACTACAGGATTTCAGGATTGGAGCCATAGAAAATCTGGACCACTCTCCTGCTACCATGTTCTGCAGCACCACAGATGATGCACATCATATCTAAACTGGCTTAGTGCCACACGGTTATGCCAACACAAGGCGTGGAATAAAATGTGGTACCACTTAGCATGCAACAGGGGAGCAAGTAGTTGAAAAACTGTTGACATATTTACTTGAAGCTAGCACTTTATAATGTCAGTAGCTTGTAATACACAGAGCATCAGAATTTCCATGAGCTGTTTCAGTGTAGATTCTGGCCTACCTACACCCAAGAGTGACGGCAATGGGATTTCCGAACGGAGGGCAGGGGCTCTCTTGAATCAGTAAAGGCTATCCCACCATTAAAATGCACTGTGAACTTCTGCATCAGTGTGACCACTACAGTCAGAGACACCTCTGTGTTTATACAGACCATATGAGAATGCCATGGTGACCTCAGTCAGCGCCCTAAAACTGTCTCTGCAGAGGAAGAAACCTTGGTCCTCTTTCCACAGTTCCCTGTTCTGCTTGCTAGCAGGGCCACAAAGCTGCTATTGAAAGAATAACAATTTAGGAGAGCTAAACTGGAGTTTTATTGCACTTCACCCTGCCAACTCAGTTGAGGCTGGGCTTGCCTAGCAGACACACTGCCTACTGTTGGTCACCAACACACCTGTCAACCTTTCTTGGTTGGAAAGAAGACTTTTCTGTGCTCTTTCAGATGGCCATGCCTTTTTACCTAGATGCCCTTAGAGCCAGCATGGGCTGTCTGCCACTTTTCACTGGCTGCATTCTCCCATCAGCAGCAGGGAGGTA
>NW_010318072.1:0-30000 GCF_000700745.2 Antrostomus carolinensis
CAGGGCTCTTCTCACTCTCTGTGACCCGAGAAGTTGCACAAAATAAAGAGCGCTGCCCCCTTGCCACACGTCCAGATAAAAGCTTTCAGGTCACTCATGAAGCTCTTGATCACCAGGTGGATCTTACGTGAATGAAGCCTTAAGGCTCAGGCCATTCCTCTGGGGCTGAGAGCAAGGGTGTGACCCGGCCTGTGACAGGGCTGCCCTGGCTGGGGCAAGAGGGGCGCTCTGGACCCCTCCCTGCTCAGTGCCTGGTGCTGCTCTCCACTCAAGGTTGGAAAAGGGATCATCTGTGAGCACCCATCTGCTTCCTCGCCGGAGCTGCATTAAAAATTGTCAGAGACATTTGCAAATGACCATGGGCTGACACAGAAAGGTGTACGTGACAGAATGTGTCCCAGGCAAAATTTCCTCACTACCAGCAACAGCAGAGTTGTAAAGGACATGTCGCAAGGTTTTCCTGTTTTTTCAGGTTTGAGGGAAGGATTACTAGGGTTGAATTGGACAGGAAACCAAATCGGATTATGTGCATAAAAGAGTAGTGCTGTATCTAAAATGTACCAGAAAACTGCAGGTTTTTAAGTGCTGCGCTTACTTTGGTGAGAGAAAGAAATAAGTAAAGCAGAAAATCGTTCCCGTGCTTCCTGAGTGATCCTTGCTAGTCTTAACTACAAGTGTGGTTGAAGAAAGTCTCTGAAGCTGTGTATAACTTACAGTAAGTGGATGAAGAGCCAACATTAACTTAGGCTTTTAAACTGTCCAGTGAAATATTTTCCTTTTCAGGAAAGTCTGTAATTTAGTTAAAAATCAAGTTGAGGGAATAACCCTGTTACAGAGAAGAAGTGATGCTAAAGCAGTGCAGTTGGTTCAGTGAGAGTGTGGAGTTGCATTGTTGGGAGCCCAGCTCACCTTGCACAGTACTTCTGCAGCTTGGGAAACTACTTACTGTGACAGCATGTCTCTAAGGAGCTTAGGCTTGGCTTTATCATTTTGGTGATAATGAAATTAGAAGAAGGTGTTTGTGTGTATTTATGTGTGCCTGCATGCATGCACATGTTCTCTTTTTCTAGTCTCCTTATAAAGCTGTCTTGAAATAAGGTTAGAATTTGGCTTGGTTTGCCAGGTTAGTCACTGTGTGTAGGAAGCCATTTCCAAGACAGATCCATAGGCACAGAAGTGTCTATAACAGGGAAAATGAGTTTGTCAGAAAACTACCAGGCCTTTCTACTGATACATTTTACTTCCCAGTCCATTCCTTTGGTGCTGCAAAAAAACTGTTGACTGCTCGGTTTCAAAACTTGACTCCTGAAAAGCTACATGCTAATAACAATGTAGAGTTATAAACTTAAATTTACGTTATAAAATTACATTCTTTCTAAAGCAGCTGGCTCAGGTATGGTGAAGACTGAGGAGCAGAGATTAGCTATAGTAGTTGCTTCCATGGTTTGCTGGTTTAACATACTGTTACCTTGTTATACACATTATGAGATGAGAATGTCCTCTTCTGAATCTGCTTGTAGGCCTCTCCTGAATTTTGTTTGTCCATCATGAGAAAAGGCTAAAATCTTCTATTTGAATGATGAATTACTTGATACTTTTTTTAAAAATGTCTGGTTTAAGTATATTTTGAGGCAGTCTGCATGTGTACTTTATGTGAATGGCTCAGCAAATGATGTTTCCTTTGTTGTCTTTTTGTTTATTTCTCATAACAGAGCAGATGCAGAAGACCCTCAGAGAAAAAGTTTGTAGTAGCAAAATATGTTGGGCTAATGATTTTGAGATGCAGTTAAAAAAAATAATAATAATGCATTCCAATAATGCCTTAGAAGCAAGGGAGATACATTGAAATAGACACGGGTTATAACACAAAAAACAGGCAGTCTCTGTTACTGTTATCTTGAAAAAGAAGCCAGCCACAGAGATTTGTACACTTGTGTGCCATTTTAAGTGCTAAAGGGGAGGCTTTTTTAGTGATGTGTTTTATAACTGTGGAGTAAGTTTCTTATAACCTAGAACCTGTGTCAGCCTCTTCTAGGACAAGAAGGGTCTGATTGGACTTTTTGGCCATTTTTTTTTCTTTCTGAAAACCAAAATCAAACAAACGAACCCCCCACCTTACCCACCCCAACTTTCTAATCCAGCCTTTTAAAGAAAATATTCCAAATCTGTTAGGGCACTTGCAGTGTGATTAAGGTGTCTATAACCAGTTTGTCATTATGTGGTAACAGTTGCTGATTCAAATGGCAAAGTACTAACATCCATAATAGCTACTTTCAACTTGCACGTTCAATCTTTACCCAGGAAGGGTGGTATTCCACTGGTAATGCAATGCATAAATTGACAGTTTTCAAGTAGTTCTGATTCCTTCTACCTCATAGATCCTGAGAGTCTTTGGATTTCTGATTAATCTGCTCAGATTTTTTTTCTAATACTGTGTTATCTATTGGTTCCTCCCTTGTCTGTTGTGTTTCTTGAAGTCTCACAGTTTAAGCCCCTTATTTCTTTACAGTATCTTTCACTCTTTGTTGTGGGCCTGCTCTTGTTCTGCAATTTCTCCCTAAAAGTAATTTGTAATTTCCTAAAACTGTCGCCACAATTTAGTGTGATAGGTATGCTGCGTGGTAGCTGCCAACACGACCTGGGAATCCACATCATTTTTTCACAGGGTGGTTTGTTCTTTTCTGTTATTGAAGTACTTCAACAGGTGAGATTACTGCTTCAAAAGTGTGTGGCCATATGATTTGTTAATGTCAAACAGTCAAAATTATATGCTTCTAATACTTTTTATAAGTATATTTACACAAGCATTGAGATTTGAATTTTTTTTTTTTTACAATCCTATAACATTGCAGACAACGTGGCTTTAGTCTACTTTGCTCAAAATCCAGTTATTTTGCAAAAATAGGAGCTCGGGAATTGAATTGGTGTTCTTTTTCTGTTAGTGCTGCACTTTGTGTTCCATGGCTGGCAATTACCTGTTCATTTATTCTTAAGGTATTTATTACATGCTTAACAATTGTCTTCTAATTTGTTCATGTTTAACAACAGGACTTTTGGATGACCTGAAGATTATCAAAATGGAATTTTGAGCACTAAGCACAATAAATCTCTGACAGTATTGAATCACTAATTATTAGGTTTTTTGAGCTTCTTAATGTATACACTACTGGACTGATAATTCTGTACATTTTGTGTTCTGCTTTTCTAAAGTGTACCACCCTTTCTCCTTTGTTTATCACCTGAATTTCTCTACTTGCTAATAGTTTGTGTTTCTCTTTGTAAATTCTGTATTTTATTTTTCTGCTTTCTTTTTAACCATGTGCTCATGTTCTTCTGTGATACTGTTCTTCTCAACGAGACCTAATGTCTAAACTGGATTACCCATTGTAGGGCTAGTTGTAGGAAATGTAGGGTATTGCAGGACGTGCTCTGAGAAAGTTACAATCTCTTTATTTTCAGTGCTTGTTTCTCTTAAATAGTATTTGGAGTAGAATCTTCTGCATGAGTTACCTTAGTGTTACTTATTTATGGTGACAAGATATAGGTTAGACCTTTAAACTTTTAACTGCTTTCAAAGACTATTTTAACTTGTCCAGAACAAACAAACAAACAAACAAAACCCTCAGTTCTTCTGTATATGGCAGAATACAGTTTGTCTTCAGAAACTTTTCCCAAAGATTCTTACCAATAGAACGTGATTGACAAATGACTGGACCCTTCTCAAATCTATACCTTGTACATATTTTGCTGCTCTTCTTTGTATCCAGTTCTGATTGAATATTGCAGTTTTCTTGATTGGCTCTTCCTCTGGTCTCTACCAAGCTTTCTAAGGGTGGAAGGTGTGCTGACCCAATTCATTTTGGCCCTGTCTTCTATTTTCTTCTGCAGAGTTTTTCCTCGTTTGGTTCTATTCTGAGTCTTTTGAGTTTCTTACGCTATGTTGTGCTTGAACTGGGGATTCCAGAAACTTCCTGACTGTGCAGATTGGCTCAGTAGCCTTGGATCTTTTAGAGATTCCAAAAACTGTGCTGTTCAGGTTCTTGTGTTGAACTGTTGTGGAACGTATTTCATTCTGCCTAGGAGTGCTGTATTCTTCCAGAGCACAATTAGTGCAATCTATGCTCTTCCTTTTCCTTACTTAAAGTTGTTAAACAAATTTAGTGCCTCTAGCTCAACTTCCCTTTTGGTACCTTAACTTTTATTCCTGTAAAAGAAGCATTCTTTTTTGAACCTATCTGTGTTCACAGATAGTTTCAAAGTACTAGATTTTCACAGTATTAGAATTTATAGCAGCTGCTCTGTGCAGGTCTTCACTTTTCTTCTGTTCATCTGCTCAAAGAAGTACTGTCCTGTTTGTGTCCCTTCTGTGAAAACTTCCTTCAGAGTGATCAGGGAGAGCTTTTCTTACAGGATAAAGGTAAGGGAAGCTGGCATAAATGCTAGATGAGAACTCCTCTCCCCCTTCCTTTTTTTTTTTTCCAATAAGCAAGAGAAAAATGTGATGCACAGGTTCATATTGGTATACTTGATATTCAAGTATGGATATTTGGTTTTAACATATATAACTTCATGTTTGATTATTGGAATGCACACAGTCTTTGTTCCCAGCACATATCAAGTGATGCACATTCTTCTACATTCATGACCTGTCTTCTTCATTACTTAATATCACTTCAGGTTTTGGAGACATTTTCATAGTTAGTTGCTCTTTCTCCAAATTACTTACAGCTTTATTAAATGACACCGGGCCTGGAAAGCATCCCAACAAGATTTTTTTATTTAAAAAAAAAAAAAAAAGTATCTCCATGGTAATGTCTCACAATGTAAATTGGAAAATATAATCTGTTTATTATTTGCTCATTTTTATCACTTTCTCAGTGATGGTTCATACTGA
This sequence comes from Antrostomus carolinensis, assembly GCF_000700745.2. NCBI lineage: Eukaryota > Metazoa > Chordata > Aves > Caprimulgiformes > Caprimulgidae > Antrostomus > Antrostomus carolinensis. The sequence continues at coordinate 4,895 of NW_010318072.1, forward strand.
AACAAAGGCCCTAAAGAAGTTTAAATGTGTAGCATCAATGTTATTTATTTTACCAGTCGGTTAACACTGAGTTAATATTTTTTCTTCCTCTTTTCCAGCATCATTGATGCCTCTCTTTTTAGTTTTTAGAGTTGGGGGTAGATAGATGTTTCGTCTGATTTCCCTCTTCCAGACAGTTTTATTTACAAGAAAATACATAGCTTTTTTTGTGAATAATTTCATTCTGCTTTTGTGCTATTGTTTAGATTATCAGGCAGTACTGATAAGCCCAAGATGGTTGTGGTGGGAAACAGGAGGGTAGAACTGCTCCTCTTTGTCATCTCCTTTTTTTTCTTTCAATTCCTGCGTTCTGTTACCTACTGCTAGTGGAGCCTGGAGATTGAGTCAAGGTGGAGGGAGAGTTCTCTGTCCTCTGATCTAGTGTTCTTGGAGCTGCTGTTACTTAAGAAGGAGGACAGTGGAGCTCAATAGCAGAGGGCAGCTAGCTGTCTACAGGGATTTCAGAGCTCTAGGCTCAGGAAGCAAGCACAGGTATGTTTGACAGGTGTGCTACAGGTAACCTACTGGTGTGTTACACTTCAGTTGTACTTTCTTCTTCCTGGAAAGGCTCTCTTCATAGCAGAACTGACGAAAGTCTTTTAACTTCCACTCTCCCTGCTCTTCTGAATAGCTGGTTAATTATTTTGGAAAGCAGAAGAACTAGGCTGTTTTTCTTCACTCTGCAAACACTACTCTAGTGAATCTCATTTAGAAAGTTGCCTTTGTGCCTATGAGTGCCAGAAATTACTTCTTTTACAAAAAAAAGAAAGTATAAAGGCACATTTTACGCTCCCTCTGCTTGTCTATATTCTTACTACTTAACAGTGCAATAAATTCATGCTCTGCTTATATAAACCACCTCATTGATTTCAGTAGACCAGCGCATGACAGAAAAGAAAGTGGACGTTAGTAGGAGTTGCAGAGACTTGGAGGGAGATGCTGAGTAGCCATTGGTATATTTCCACCGTGTCTATTTTGAAGTGGCAGGTACTTTCCACTGGTGTACTGCATTTAAATGATCGGGAGCATATAGCTAGAGCAGCTATGAAAACAGTAGAATTTTTAAAGTTTTGTATTTCTTTTTATATGTTAGACTTCAGAATAAACTTTTACACTACTGTTTGTTTTTTATCTATTATATATAGCAAAGGCCTAATAGAATTTAAAATTTGTTATGCACTTGAAGCAGCATTTAACCTCACAGGTAAACAGATTAATAATAAGAGATGAGAAAGAGGTCTTGGCTCATTATTTGAAAAACAAATTAACAATATACAAGTCCTCAGAAATGACCTACAATAAAATGTAGCATATACAAAATAATCTTAAAATGAAATAGAAATGTACTGTACAAAGTAATTATGTGAGCTCTGAACTGATATTGTTCCCTTTTGAAAAATATTCTTGCTATTTGAACCCTTGGTAGAATATCTACTGTAAGATATTACAGCTTCGATAGGCTAAACCAGGTGGTACAGGTTTCACTGTAAATGCCAGAGAACAAGCCTTAAAGAACTTCTAACTGGTTGGATTTGGTGTGTCTTGCTAAAAAACTGTTTGCTAATGCTGTGACCTGAAATAGGAAGGATACTAATCCTCATCTGTAATACAAAATATTGCATGACAGAAATTAACTAAGTCAGCATATAACTCAGAAGAACTCTATCTCCTCCATTATTCTTTAGATTAAATGTAAGATACTTATTTAAAAGCTAAAAGCTAGCTATTGATAGCAGTGGAAGCTTTCAGAGCAGAATGGGAAGTATAGTTTTGCTCAGTTTGGGAGCTCTCCAGTACCAACAGACAGGATTTAGAGGCAAAATTTGTACGTTGGCATGTGTAAATTCTAGGTATTGAGGACATGAGTGCCTTCCAGTGCTTGGAAAGAGGTGGAAAGGATTTTTTTGAGTTGTTTGTATGTTATCTGTTAACTAAAAAGTAGATGACATGTAAGTATGTGTCAACATAAAAGTTAATTTTGAGGGAAGTCCATTGTAGTTTTCTGTTACAATTTTTATAAGTGTAATCATCATCTTCCTACAAGCATTCCTACATATGTTGTCCAGCCTAACAAGATGCAAGGTTATTTTAAAGGTTGGTCTTGAAATTCTGCTTGAAATACACAACCAAAATTAAGGTTCTACTTTCTGAATTCTTGAGTACTGATAAGCCTTTTCCTTCTCTCTTAACCTTTTCCCCTTCCAATATGGGAAGTGCTACCATATGGGAGTACAGTTCATTTTATAAAAGAAATAATCACATGGAACAGGACTTATTACACTTGTGAAATTCATTTTGACTGAGTAAAGGGAAAGCCTTTTTGGCCTTGAGGAATTTATACAAACCACTTAGAAGCCAATCCTATATCCTTTGAAGATTTGATGGTGAAATACAATGATTGGAGGGGGCCTCTTAAAGCAGACATGGAAATTAGTTCCCTATAATTTAAAAATGCATTCTGAGTCTGTTGTAGCTGTGTGTTAGATGCTCTTGTTTAATACAGAGAAAAGAAAGAAAGAGAGAAAAAAAGGAAAAAGAAAAATTAAAAAGGACAGAAAAAGTATTTAAAAAAATCTAGACAAGAAGGAAAAGAGACACAATATAAGAGAAGGGATAGAAAAATAAAAAGGAAGAAAAAAGAGAAAGAAAAGGAAAAGAAAAAATGAAAATAAAGAAAACAGGAAAAGAGAGAGAAACAGAAGGAAAAAAGACAAAAAGAAAGGGAAGGAAAAAGAGAGAAAGGGAGAGGAGAGGAAGAAAGAGAAAGAAAATGAAAGAAAATCCTTCTATACATCAAAGCTGGGGGAGCTGTCTTGGTCCCAGTGTACATTACTGTGTTCCTTCATGGAGTTTAATGTGGTTGTACTTTTTGCCACTTCACAAATTCCATGGTTGTTATAACCACCAGGAGGACAGGAATATAAGTCTTGTGGCACTGTTTTTCCTAAGTAATTTATTCTAAAGCAAGCTTGGTGTCATCAGACAGACCAACAGATGTCTGTAGATTTAAAGACCAGATTATGGTGGTTGTTAAGGAAGGATGAAGTGGAAGTTTTAACACTGACCATATGTGCATTTTAATTGACTTTTGTGTTTTAGGGTAGCATTATATTAATGTTGCTTGTACTTAAGGACAATGATGATAAAAATGGTAATTCTTGATTGTATTTCAGAAGCAGTTGCATACTGTATCATTCTTCTGACGCTTGCAAACAAGTCTAGGTTAGAGTTTTATGAGCAGAGGGGATTTGCTACATCAGAGGGGAAAATATTTTATTCATGTGTTGTTTTTTGGACAATCATATTCTGGGCTATATTACAATGGCACAATAAATTGCTGAATACACTGTCTGCTGAATATGACCTCACCATGAAAAATTTGATGCATTAGAGTAGGAAAGGTTGGAATATATCAACCTTAGCTGACAAGGGACTTTGAATTTTGACCTAACACAGATGACCTTTGTGTGCAATAAAAGTGAGTTTAATCTCCAGGTCAAGGTTGAGGTGAACAGTAGGGCAATGTAGATTGGTTTGCGCTGGCTATGGCTGGATCACACCTAGCAAGCAAAGAAAACCAAGGTCTGCATTTCAGAGTAACCAAATACTTATTTACCTAAAGTTTACTCTGATCTGTTACAGCACCTTCAAAAACTGTGCTGTACTGTAGACAGCTAACTCCAGCAGCTGTGGACTAATTCATTTGAAGCTCAGTGTTTCAGAATAAGAAGTGTGAGGTGCATATATTCTGCTCCTATAGATCATTGAATAGGTAAGCTAAATGAAATTTCTCCTCTAGCATGTAGAAGAAAGACTGTCAAGTATATTGCCTTGTTATGAAAAGGGTGAAGTCTAGAAGCTTTATTTCTTTGACAGCTAACCTGTCTTTGGAACATCGGAAGTTTATTCCTGAGTGGCTTATGCTTTTAGGAGGAACACAATTAAGAGAGCTCTGATGTGTTTCACTAGGCAAATACAAAGAAAACTGGTCCTTTTGAGCACTCCCTTGCTGTAAAAGGTATTTGATCAAAGAAGCTAAGTTACAAAATGTTTTGGGGGTTGTCTAGGTTACATAATAAAGACGTATAGATTAATTTAAATAAAAGATTGTCATGTTTTATAGTAGTCACAAACAAAATCTGTCTTTAACTGGCTGGTGTTCCAGGAGTGCTGTTTTACTAATGCACTAACAATACATGCCCTGAATACTTTACACTCATAAGAGTGGTAGCAATGGTGCTGTTGGAAGGAGGAGGAGGAAGGAGGGAGTTCTCTTTAAATCAGCCAGGGGAAAAAAAAAAAAAGTTTCAGACTAATGGAAAGAACCTCTACTCCTTTAATAGAGCCTGCAAAATATATTCTCCAGGACTGATCAGCTCTGAAGGCTCTAGAGGTTTGATGATTGGAATGGCAGGAAATCACGCTTTCAGGACATAACGAATTGACTAGGCCATCCATCATTTGTTAGCATGCGCTGAAACGCTGGGTTTGTGTGCAGAGGTCTGTGATTTAGTAAATACTTGGGAGATGAATAGAGCTTACACACAAGGGAAGATATTGCTGTCCTTCAGCAGCCTTAGACACAGATCCCTGCTGAGAAGGCCGTCTGACAGCAGCTCATCAGTAACTGGTCTGTCACAGTCAGTGATGCCCACCAGCCATCCCCAGTATATTAAATGCATTTTTAATATCTGCTTCAGTAGATTTAATGAAGAAAATTTAGTTTCCATACTCTGATCACTGCTTCCTCAAGTGTTTTAAAGCATTGAGTGAAGCACTTCCAAGAAAGGAACTGTGCTGATACCTGGAGGAGTTGATTGAAAATGAAAGTGAAATAGAACGCAAACAGGAGTGTTGTTATCCAAACAGTTTCCTTAAAGCAAAACAACAGTGTTTGGGAAAAGCAGTGATCTTCTCAGAAACAATTGACCCTCCTGCAGAGGGACCTTATGCAGCAGGCTGTGCAGCAGCAGAGATGCAGTGCTGGAAAAGGTGTGTGCACAGTGGTTCTGTTTAGTGCGGCTGGGCTTGCCAAAAGGCATAATTGCCTTTCCTACACTTTCAGATGTCAGTACTTGAATCAGATCATCGTTCTGTCTGGCTTTCAGAGACCTGAGAGGATGCTGGCTATGAATGGAAGGAATGGAATAGAGCATGTTTTTGATAACTAACATAGATTTTGGGTTGGTTTTGGCATTTTTGTGAGGGATGCAGTTGGTGAAAATCATTGTAGCGTTCCATGCTATTATTTAAACTGATGTAGGAAACAAATAAAAAGGCACATTGGAAAATAAGACTATTTTTATAACTTAACAAGCTCATTGAGAGTTATTCAGTACTGACATTCTGCTTGTAAGGATTGTATGGAATTATTTTTCTAATTTGTAGCAAATTATAAGATCTTTTACTGTCCAAATATATAGGTGAACTTCATAGTTGTTTGAATTTCCTGGGAACTTTCAGGGAAAAATTTGGTTTACATAAAGGCAAATATGCTAGTTTTCATTTTCTAACGAGATTCAGTGCTTATGATGTTTACTTCAAGACAGCAAGACAAACAACTCGATTTTGTTGCAAGCATCTATTTGAAACATTCACTTCTTGAGCTTTTTTTCCCTCAGGAATCCATTCTGTGTTCACAGAAGAGAAAGCAAGTGCTGAATGAGACCTATAAATTTGATTCTCGTATGTGTCAAAACAGTAATGTATTAAATGCATATTATTATAAAAATTTAAGACATGTCCTAAACACTTACATTTTTATAACACATGACAATATTAAATAATACATTTTCTTGTTAGCATCTGTTTGCTGTCATTGTTGGCAGGACCTATGATTTATTACTTAAATTAATGACTACAACCATTTTGGTCCTGATATATGCCCCTAAGCTTATCACATCACTTAATAAAATAACATATATGCTTCTGTGAGAGTCATTTTTTAATTGTTTGTTCCTTTAAGTTCCTGGTCCAAATGCCATATCTATTTGCAATGTGAAGGTCTCAGAAGCTTTTATTATACTTCAAACTGACTGAAATAATGGTAAGGATTAATTTATGTAAGAATATGGAATACAGTAACTGGTCCTACTAAAATTGTTTTCTAAGACAAGCCTGACAGAGTATTGTTACCAAAAAGAACAGCATTGGAAGAGGAGTGGAAAAAACTGCTCTCATTTCCTCAGATCTGGTGGTGGTTAAAAGCCTTGTTCATTTGTTTGTTTGACTTATAGGTGTCAGACAAGTAGATTTCAGACTCCCATTGGCATGCTAAGATTTCACGCTCTATCATTAGTTTTCAACTTGTTTTTCCTGGAGTCCTTGTTGCCCATGGATTTCAAATGAAGAATTCAAAGTAAATGAACTTCTTGACACCAGGCTTATATTTGCCAAACATGAGTCTGCACCTGTTGTGGGAAAAACATTTTGGTTCATGAACACCTTAGTTGGAAAACCTCTGTTTTGTCAGCAACTAAAGCATTTTTATCTATCTTAAGGTTTCTTCTCATACATGTTTTTTAAAATTCTGGTGTCCATAACATTTTAAATATGGTAGTGATATGAATGGGATACACTGTCCCTTCCAGTGCACTCTCCAGGATATCCAGTAGCCTGATTGATAGTGACAGTCTCGTTGCTTTATGCTGGAGGATTCTTGAACTTCAGTCCCCTACTTTACTCTTCTCATCTGAATAGGATATTTAAGCAAGTGTTGCTGTCCATCCTAACTGTCAAAATGGCTTCAGGTCAGGATGTGATGCTGAAGAGGACTTTATGGTTTGAGTGAATGTCCTCTATTTGCATATCTATCTGGGCCTGCATGGTCTTGGAAACATTTGTTAGCATTGATTTCTAGATACCTCCAGAACCTTCAACACTGAATAAAAATGTCCTAAGATGGCAAACCCTCTTCCACAGAAAGCAGAACGTTGTCAAGTATTTGAGTAAGACCAGTGTGATAGCAAAGGTAAGTCTCCTGTGTAATGCAACCTGTCTGCAGTGGTTTCAAAAACAACATAAAAACTATGACCAAAATAGAGGTAATACTCACTTCTGTGACCGAAATAATATAAAGAGTCTTTTGGAGTTGCTCCCTGTTAATTGAGAACCCAGACAGCAATAAGGACACTGTGTGTATCTATTTCTGTTTGCGGTTGGCTAGGAGATGGCAGAACTTCTTATCAGTCCACTATTGATTGATACAGGTAACGTCCAGTTCTTTACTGCACTTCTGTGGAATGCAGATGTGTATTATGAGGCTACAACTGGTGCAAAGTGTGATAACTAATAGCCAGAGCGAGTGTAGGTTCCTACAGATAAAAAGACTATTGAACATCAGCTCTTTCCAGGGTTAGTTTAAAATGCATGTTGTCAATGCAGCTGTCCTTCAGTTTTCAACACAACTGAGCAATGTGTCTTCCTAGACAAACACATTATCTTGAATACACAAAATATAAAAAGATAAAAATAACTCATAAGCTAGGTTTCAGATTCTTACAGAGCTTAAAAAGGAAGATTTGCTTTGACCAGTTGGCAGCAGGTACTCCAACAGGCTAAGCAAGTTCTGTTCCAAATACAGTGTTTAATTACCTCATTGCAATGAGTTATCTGGCACAGGAATATGTTTTTCTTTATCCTATTATTAGAAAGAGGAAAATTTAATTATTGACCAAAAAGAGAAGTCGAACTACATTTTTTATCTCATTTGTATTGTGTTGCTTTGACATCAGTGGTCTGAGAGAGAAAAATGAAAATGGTCCTTTATGGAATAATTGCATGGTTTCAGTCTAAACATTTTCCAGACGTATCTGTCTATTTGGTGTGTCCTCTAAGTGCGGAGGGTTTTTACCCTAACAAACCCCAGCGGTTACCTGACAACTATTACCCACAAGCTTCCTGCTTACACTTTTTGTTTTAATTTACTATTTAGACACAGACCTCACCAGTGACAGGCTATCATTCTTACACATTTTTATTTTTGTGGTTTTGAGGTTTCTGGATAGAGAATTTTATCCATTTATCTGGATGTAGATGCTTGCCATTCTAATACTTTAACTCTCAATACTTAAAACTATTATTCAAAGGTTTCAGCTACTGGGTAGAAATTAATATATTTCTACATAGGCAGGTCTGGGATGGTCAACATGTATCACATGTTAATTATTTGCTTTAGCTTATTTTGTAATTCTTAGCTCTTTGGTCTTTTTATCAAGGAGAGAGATATATATCTCTCTCAATGGAACTTTGCATTAGTGGATCAGGTTGTTTACTGAAATAACCAGTTAAAATTATTAAAATATGCAGTCGAAAGCAACGTGCTTAGTTTAATGCACTTCTGAATATTAAATGCAAGTAAAATGGTATATAGACATGGAGCCATTTGTTATATTTTAGTATATGAAGCAATAGCCATGTAAACCTTAGCCTCGTAATTTTGCAAGTTCCACTTTATCATGTAGCTGTAAAAGGTAATCAAAATAAATCACGGAAGATGAAGAAATATTTTCTAGGGCTTTCTGTATGCTTTCAGAAGTGGTGCTTGATCCATGAAATTTTAGTAAGCATATTAAATAATACAATATGATGTGCAACGTGTCAGGTCTGATAAATTATTTTGTATAGGACATTTATACAACATATGGTGAGCTGCTATGTGAACAGCTTAATGACTAAATTATGTTAATCTTGCTTGCCATATTTACTTTTCATTTTAAAAACCAGTGTTTTCAAATTTTTAATTTACTTTTTTGATCATGGGTAGATATATGAAAGGTGTAGGTCATCTCCGAGAAGCCGTGACAGTGATCCAAGGTTCCTCAGCTGTGCAGTGTACATAACACAGATGTTGGGAGAGTCATCTGTCAGCTATGCCTCTCCTATGGAGTTAAAGTTCTAGGGGGAAAAGAATTCGACACAGTGCTGTCACTGTTACATTTTCACAATAGAAGAGCATGCAAATATTCAACCTCCTGCTTAGCAGTAGTGCCCTGTCTAATGTCTGTGCTGGTTAGAATAAAAAAAATAGTGGGTGCATCTAGGGCTCATAGATCTGACAAAGGTCATGCTATGCTGGGCATTTGAATTGGAAATTGTCTGGACTTAGATTTTATAAAGCTCCCACTGTTGTCGGGGAAAATTTCAGCAGGGTTTTGTCCCTGGAGAGGCCTCTTAGGCCCTTTTCTGTCCTATGAATGAATTTAGATGTGAGGGTTTCTCCTGCCTTAAAACTGTTAAGTTCATTTTGCATACATCCCCAGAGAGAAAAACTGGCAGATGCTTTTGTCTTGGAAGTGTTTAAAAGAAAACTGCAGAACAGGAACAAGGGAGAGAAGGGGCCCTGTGAGGAGTCCCAGAACATTTTGGAAATGGCCAATATGCAGTTTTCATCAGTACTAAGGCGGGGCGCAATATGGTGCCTGTAGCTCACGAGGGAATATGAATGTTGATTAAGCATACTCCCAGGCTTTGAAATCCTGAAAGCAGTGTCAGAATAATGGATGTTGAGCAAATGTCAAGCATTTGTTAATTTCTCTGTTATTTGGAGTTTATCTACCATGATCAATCAAATAAACTAGTGCTTCTCTGTTGTGGCATGTGTCATTGATATGGTGATTAGGTGGCTAGAGAGGCCTTCTGCCTTTTTTTTTTTTTTTTTTTTTCCCCCCCCCCTAATCCAGGTAACAGATCACATATGAGCAGCCATAACTTCAAGTTAAAGACTTGCTTGTGGTTGGTTTCATGGAAAGTGGTGCATTAACAAAATACTTAGGGGTACTGAGAGAAAAAAGTATTTGCCTATCTGCTGTGCTAAAAATTACATTCATGCCATTTTTTCCATTTTTTACCTTAAAGATATACTGTCGTGGGGAAGGAGGAATTACTTCTAAATGAAAGTTGATAGAAGAAAGTTATACTCATTCTTAAAAGAACTTTGAAAACAAAGGATATCCACCTCAAATTAGTATTAATTTATGGCTTAGCCTCCTTCTTCACTCTAAGTCTCTTGGTTTCTATAAACTAGGTCTTGACATCCCTGTTTTCCTTTGGGAAACATGTTCAGATGTCTTTTAGTTATAAGTGAAGGGTGTGATTCTGACTTTTATAAGAATAAACACTGTTCTATAAGAATACATCAGAGAAGTTGTTAGTTACTGACTAACATGCAGAAATTTAAACAGTCCAGTTCACAATATTGTTTTCTCCATCTTCTCAATTCCCACTGTATTCTGATGTCCTAATTCTACTGATTTGCCACTCTTAGAAGACAGGTAACATAAAAAGTCCTAATAGTTAAATGTGAAGAACAAAGTAAAAATAGTCTGAAGGAGAAAAAGGCTCTGTGGCCTTTGCTGCTTTACTATAATATATAAAGACTTTAAAATGGGAGAGGATGGGGTTGGGATGTTTTGTGTGAGGCCTTTTTAAAAGCTGCCTGAAGGATGTAAACAGTCAAATTTCACTAAATTCCAGTGAAGTTTAGTTACCTCCTTCTCATGGCTTCTCATGCAATTTTTTATTTATTTATTTATTTTTGCAAAGTCTAGTCCTTATGTGCTTAATGTAAAGATGACAATATATATTTTTATTATGATTTATCAACTCCCAGAAATTTAAGAAGTGTTGTTGAGTCATGCCATATGACTTGATGCATGTTGAGTTCATCTTCAGTTTATTTTAGCATAGAACAAATGCTTGATGTTGAGCTAGTTTTCCTTCTTCCTTGGCCTCCACATTTATTTACCAAGGTCTCTGGGTCCATTCTACCAAGACTGGTAAAATTTTGGTGCTTAATGAAGGTGATGCTATATGGTGAACCTATTGACTGTTTACATCAGAGGTGATTCTGTTCAGTTAGTGCATGGAATAAGAGTTCTCCTGGAAACCCAACCTTTTCTGTTGGCACTGCAGAAAGCAAAGCGTGTAGGCATTGTACAGATTTTCAGAGCACTACAAAGAACACAAATAAATAAATCCTGTGGAAATAAGAGGAAGGGAAAGGAAAATGCTGTTGGTAGGAGTGGAAAAGAAGGTTAGAGAAGTTTTAGGATAGAAAAATGTAATACTATGATCATCTCTTGTCAAATGTTCCTTTCCTATTGCCTGCCAGTTGTTGGTAGAAAGCTTTTCAAAAAAGAATGCTGGAAAACCACATGTAAAAAGGAACAGCTGGGTTTCCTTCTTAGTGCGTTTCTGCCATCTTTCCAGTGGCAAGTAAGTACTGGAATTATATGTGAGTTTATTCCCTCTCTGGCACAGTAAGAGGGGTCTACTTATACCCCTGGGGCTGAAAGTAGACTTGGTAAATATCTGCATATATGGTACAATAACTTACAGATACAAGGCAAAATACTATACTGTCAGTTAGGTAGATAGACAAGAATTATTATTTTTTTTCTTTTGTTTTGTTTTCTAATTATGAATAGCTTTAAAATTGTAAAATTTTAAATGATAAACATTGTTTAGGGCTTAAGATAAAAATCTCGAGGGGACTAGCTGTAAGTGGATTCATTTCTTGCCTTAAATCTGTATCACTCACAAAACTGAAACTTAAAAACTCTTCCTCTTTATCATCTATGTTTGACAGAGCTAAAATTCTTTTAATTATATCCTATATGGGAAACATTAATAAGATCTAGACTTGTTTAAGGAATTAACAATTTTGATTGGATTACTGGAAGCTTTTTTGACTTAAGGTGTTCACTTTTTACCCTGGAGATAGCTATGCAACAGTGTGTGTGCTTGACATGTGATGCATGCAAATGCTAAATACAGTAGCAGCATGAGGCAAGTGTCATTAACAGTAATTTATGTAATGAAAGCCACCTGGCTGTCTTTGTAATTAATTGCTTGTAAATAATAAATTTAAATATAATTTATAGTTTTCTAAATTTGATTATATATTTTTAGGAGCAAATTGTTTAAGGGTGTTTGGGGATTTATTTAGTTTCAAATTGGCACGGATATGCTTTTTATATACAGGCTAATTTTTAAATGTAAAACAAACAGTCTAATTAGCTTCAAATTGCCATTCACTCATAAAAATAGTTTTCTAAAATTAAATTTAAACATCTAGTTTATACAGGACAATATAGGTTTGAAGAAAAAAAGTATAAAGGTTTTCCTCTTTCTCCCCAGTCAGGAAATTTAAGATTAGAGTCTGCAAAACTTGTATTGACAAGGTATTCTATAATCCAGTTCTTTCTCTGGGGAGAAGGGAAAGCAGCATGATAAGAGTTATCCAAACAAAATGAGGAAGATGAACACAAAATTAATGTATAAAATATTTGTTTCCGGTAATAGCCTACTAAGTGAATGTTTTTTCAATGTATGGACCTTGGTCCTGTCAAGAGGGCAGATAGGAAAGGTGAGGGATAAATCCCTGGTTTAAACTGTAGCTTTCTTTACCTTAACTGCTTGTTGCAGTCCGTTGCTGTTGCAGCCTAGGAGCATCTTTCTTTGCACAACCATCATCAGATAACTACAGCTTTTGTGTATTTTTGTCTAATGGTGCATCGTTTAGATAGTGGTATTAAGAGATAGAGTTAAAAGTTGCAAACATATTGTCTGTATAATCTTAACTGAAGTAAATTGAAATAAACTGTGGATGATGTACAGTTAAGTGCTGACAAGGAATTTGCAGAGGTTTTGCTTTTTTTTCTCTCAATCTCTGTTCTGCTGCTCTAGACCTCTGCTTTGGGATGTGTTCACTGATTTTTTCCTGGATATTAAAAAACTTTTTTCTTGCTAAGTAACTTGGAGTAGTTGAGGACAAGGACATAGCAAATCATCTACTTATGTTAGTCTCAAGCTTAGCTTTTTTAATTTAATTTTCTGAGACATTTTATTGGTAAAATTAAAAGGAGAATTTTAGAGAATACCAGGAGATGGAGATGTGGAAGACAAGTACTATGATTATCGAGGTGTATGTGGGAGGCAAACCCTGTTTGACTCCTATCAGTTTCTTTTTATCAATGAACTCCCTGATTAGATGATCAAAGGGTGCCAAAGAAGTTCTGGTATGTGTAAGGTTAAAAGATTTGATAGTCACTGAAGCCTGATGTCAGAATACTTGAGAGTTTTAATTTCATGTTTTAGCACTGACATTATATTTTTTAAACCTGTGTTGTTAATATGTTTTTTGTTCTGTGTCGCATCTGAAAGTATTTTTCAGCTTGAAACTTGAACCTTCCAAAATAGTTTTATGTTTTTATGGAAGAGACTTTACTTCAAGCATTAATGAAAGAGTATTTACTTACAAAGGTCTCTGTGTGGGTTTGGCATTTAAGTAGGTTTCAAACATTCTTGCAACAAGCACTTTGCTGTTTAACTCTGGAAAGAAAAAATACCAGAACAACATCTTTGGTAAATTATTGTCTATTTTCTGTACTTGCTTACTAAGATAAGATGACCAAGAAGTAGTTTCTTTTCATCTGGAAATACTGCTCTTCTGTTCCTGTGTTTTCAGAGTTCCATTTTTAACCATAATATCTGCCAATGTTTATCCACTGTTAAAGCATAATGTTGTTCTTCTCACTGTAAGCACATATATATATATATATGAATGGAAAAATTACATCTTTATTCTGATTTATCTTTTCTTTTGGGGGCTTGATCAGAAACACTTTGTAATCATTTGAATATGGTGTATTTTGAGTTACACGTGTTACAGCTGTTGAAAGTTAGATTTTTGTAGCATGGGTGAAAGAAGGTGGAGTTTATCTCTGTGAAGAGCTAGCATTATTTTGTGATCATTACTTGTATTGATAATTTGTATCTACCTCTGCATTTTATTTTTTCATGGCTGATACAGATTGTTCATAGTCTGCGGTTGTTTTAAAATATATTGGCTGTTACAACGGACACAAAAAAATTAGGTGTCTACAGGAAGAATTGGTGCCCTGTTCTTAAAGGAACTTCTAAGTCTTTCGAAATGAAAAATCATTCAAACAGTATCTAATACTGGCAATTTTCCTCTGTCTGCTGCTAGAACTTATTGGCCAACTAGGTCAGACATTATTAAAGTTCAAGTGGCCCAGTGGGAAAAGTAATGGCCTTATGCTACTATGAATTTTAAATGCTGCCATTTCTATGTATTGCACCATCATCTGTTCTCGCACATCACTAAATTGTACAGAAGTTGTGGAACCAACCAGTGTCAAGGTCATAGAAGTGATGACTCTTCTTAAGTAGCCTTCTTGGAGCTTTGTCATACAGCTATTCACATAACCCTGGCTGTAGGCAGCCAAGTTGCATGCACATGCCTGCATTTAACCTTTTTATTATCATTGCATAGTGTAAGCCTGCAATGCAGGATGTCGTTTTCTTCAGATTCTTTACTTTTGGTTTTTATTTTTGATCCTATCAAAGGTATGAAATCAACTGTGATGCAAAGACAATTTTTAGTAAGTGATTCATATTTAAACCTTTTGAGTTGAGCTGTTGTACAATTTATTGAATTGGATATTAGACAATTTCAAGATTGATTAGTGCTATAGTTCCCCGGATGAGCTTGAATTTTATCTTGGTTTTGAATCATAGAATGGTTTGGGTTGGAAGGGACCTTAAAGGTCATCTAGTTCCAACCCCCCTGCCACGAGCAGGGAAATGTGGTGGTACTAAGTCTGAAATGAACATATCAGCAGGTACTTCTTGTCATATATATATTTATTGAATTTTTATGGTATTAATATATTTATAATGGGAATGTTTCCTCAACAGCACTGTATTGACTTTGTAGTTCCCAAAGTAGTAGCTACTGATAATGTTTCGTTATGTGGAAGGCTTCTTATGCAGAGATAATAAAACTGATTTTGTATCCTAGACTTGAACTTGTGTAACTGGAAAGCTGTAACACTGGAAGATAGCCACTTTACAGAAGTTACCATGTTGTAACTAAAGACTTAGGTACTTTTGTGTCACCTAGTTACTGCAGTTCAAATTCATATATTGATTTAAACACACATATTCACACACACACACACACACACACATGTATAGACACATATATTGATTTGGTTTAAATTGGTAATTCACTGGCTTCCAATAAATCAGTGTTAGATTTGTGAATGATAAAGTACAAATGTGTACAGAGAAAATAATCTGCTTTTTGAGAATTTTCATTCAGAGAAGTGACCTCAAGCATATTAAAACTTTAAGAAACATTTTAATATTAAAAGGTGCAGTGAAGAGAGGTTAAAGCCATA
The DNA here is from genome assembly GCF_000700745.2 of Antrostomus carolinensis. Taxonomy (NCBI): domain Eukaryota; kingdom Metazoa; phylum Chordata; class Aves; order Caprimulgiformes; family Caprimulgidae; genus Antrostomus; species Antrostomus carolinensis. Next base: position 20,140 of record NW_010318072.1, read on the forward strand.
AGGGCTCTAGAGGTCAGTGAGTCTCCCTCCCTCGTTCCATGTTCTTCACTGCTTGGATGCATAAAACGCGAGCGGTTCTCTAGCTCTGGTAGGCCTTTGTTATTCCAGAGCCGTCCTGGATCCTCATGTGGAACCACTCAGATTGCTAAGAAGCCTTTTTCTTGTCCTGACAATCCTGACATATAGAAGACATTCTGAGAATCCACTAGTTGTCACCTCCTCTCAGGTGGGAAGTTCACCACCAGACTGGCTGTAGTCGATGTACAGGTGTAACTGGTGCTCGCTAGCCTATGTCCTGCAGCTTGGGAAGCCACGGAGGCTTTATGCACCCTTGCACATGTTACACATTTGAACCAATGCTGCTAGAGCTGCTTGAAATCCATTATTGACAGAGATTTTAGAAATAAGAACGGACTGGTTAGCATGTGATAAGCAGTACAGAAACGTTACTTTCTTCAGGAGTTGCTGTTCCAAAGCATTTGCAGTACAGACGATGAGAATTAAAAGGCTGTTTCTTCCCTCACATAGATTCTTAATCCAGCATGGCAACACCACACAATTCTAGCCCTATGATGTATGTATTACTTTTATTTTAAAGCTCAATATTGCATTAGTAAAAATATCTAAAAACTTATTATACATGGAAAGGGGAAGTTCTTTTCCACTTACTAGAACTGACAGATTCTTGCTGCCTGTTTCAGAACATTTCATGAAGGGATATGAGTAGCACTACATACTCACTCTGGAGACTGGAAGGAAAGCAGCAGTTTCTCCCCCTACCTGAATTCCTACAATAGATAAGTGCAGTATTGTATGTGCTTCCAAGAAGAGGTTTGACACTGCTGCTTTGGGATTTGACACGTAACAGCTTCTGAATTTTGGAAATGCAGCGCCTGCCCCCACAATCAGTTTTTTAACTAATATATTTATCATCTTAATGAGGTGGAATGTTCCATTTTGTGAAAGGGAAGCAATGACGCAATATTCTTTGTAGATTTCATTTGTTAAGAAAAAAAATAAATTCAAGGCTGTTCTATATATATGATATATAATTGTCTCACGATGGGCTTTGCTTTCCCTCTGCTTGTCTCCACTTGCATGAATAGTTACTGGATTAAATACTTAAATACTGCAGTTCATATTTACTTTTTTTTTTTTTTTTTTTTTTTTACAGATCTCTCTAGATATTTTCCTTTGTTCCATGGTAAAATAAATGACATCTAAAGCTGCATTTTTAATCTTTCTATTTTTAGGCAAAAATGTGGAGTTAAAGATGACGGAAAGGAAACTCATTTTAATGTGAATAGATGAAACAAGGGGAAACTTGGTTTTGTACCTAAAATTTTACATTTTCAGTAATCTCAGAAAATACAGTAGAAAAGTTAAAGTTTTTCTTATCCCTAAAGAATTAATTATTTGCAAGGGCTGATAACATAAATATTTGCAGAAGCTGTCATGTTTGGATTTTGTCCTGGTGAGGCTGTAGTAAATAGCAAATAGTAAGTTGGACAGAACCCCAAATCTTGTCTAGATCTGCAAGCCTGCCTTGTTGAGAAGATGATCTGATCCAACTAAATTATTTTTGTCCTTACTAGCTCTTCTTGGCCAGAGTTTTAGATCAATTCTGTGAAGCACCCATCTTCATCAGCAGATTATCTGTTACTAGTTTATATATGAATACTCATTGCAAAACAACATTTCTGAAGTACTCTCCAGGGCTGATAGCATTTCTACTGTACCAAATTCTGTGATTCATGAGAAGAGAATGGTCTAAATTTTATTCTTGCATATGAAATGATCAAAAAGCATATTCTTTTTCCAGCACCAGACTTGCAGTTATAGACTTTTTAGCCTGACTGATCTTTTAAGTTCTTAGAGATAATTTCTCTTATCTCTTGTTCTCGTCTGGCTTGGGCATCCCATTCTAAATGTGGATGGACGTTGATGTGTGTAATACTTTTTTTTTATTATAAGAAAATGTTTATACCTTTATATCATTTGGAACCTAGAAATGAAGTTTCATTTCTTTCAAATAAAAGTTACTTTCTTTTAAAAAAAATTGGCATTTTGTAGCAGATTTTAGATTTCACAGTTTTCTGCCTAAATCCAGTTATATATTGACAAGAGCAGAAAGTGCATCAGGTGGTCAGATGGAAGTTTGCCACCAGCATCAGCACAGAGTAACAAAAGGTAAATTGGTTCATTATGGATGCTGATGTAAAAGAAAAAGGATATTTGAAGAGAAAAGCTGGTTGCTTTGGACAGAGCTCTGGGAGTTAGATCCATTACCGTTTGAAATTGCAGAAGAAAATGTTTCCATGGAAGTGGCTGCTACAGAACTTAAGAGGAAAGTTTGCTCGTTTTCCTGGAAAATAGGCTTACTATAAAGTTTATTCTGTAAGAGGCAATAATGCAGCACTGAAATGTTATTTTGAATAAAAGATATTTTTGGTGTTATGTTTGTTTTCCTAGATATCTCAGCTATATTAATTTGCTCATTTGCTGCTTTGTGGCCTTGTATAGAAGCATCAGAGGACGGATGGAGCTGTAGGAATTTGGCTGCTCCTGTAGAACTAATGACAACTTCCATGGCAGTGTCCCTGCTGCCAGATCCGCAGTTGCTGTCTCACAGTGCAAATGCACGTTCATGGCTTCTGTCCCCTCTCCAAGTACACACCACTGTCTTTTTCAGTTTTCTCAATTGCATCTTACAATAGATGCTCCAGCTGTGTTTTGAGGAGCTGTTTCATTTTGCCAGGAAGTTGTGGCAATGGAATTGTGGTGAGGAAATGCTGAGTGGCAGATAAGTGGTTTTAGTGTTTAGGAGGGGAACTACGTTAACAAGAAGAAACATGGAAGCAGCTATGTGAAGGTATAAATCCACTTGAGGGGAAGGAGAAGGTTTGGCTGGTAGTAAGGCTTGAAATTCTTTGAATGGCACTATTGAAATAATTCTTTTTGTCACAGTCATACTGGTTTTGTCCTGAAATCCGGTATGTATCCAACTTACTCAGTTTTTGGACTGAATTTTTTAGTGTTGTGGTAAGTCCTAAATGATCTGAACAGTTGGAAGCATAGGAGAGGAGTATCAGACTAAACTGAAGTAGAAGGACAAAAACCAAGGGAAGAAATAAAATGGGCAAGAGTCAGGAGTGTGAAGAGAGGGATAATGGTCTTAATTCTTTCTGATGTGTCAGGGGGTATAATAGGATAATGGTACCATAAGTACAGTAATCGTAATGGGAATAACCTGAAAATACAAAAATTGGTATGTCAGTGGGAGAAAACTCAAAACAACAAATCCAGTTAAATGCTTTCTTGTTTTGTTTTTTTACACATCTTTTCTCTAAATTCAGCTCTACCATTACGGTGAGGTAAATCTGCCAGATAATAATAGTTACATGAGAGCCATTAGAGGGCCATATGTATCCAACTTATTTATAGCCTGCAGGGGTTTTTTTAAATAAATCAACTTGAAATACCTTGGCTTTGCATATGTGTATAGCCTGTGTAAGTATCTAATCTTAATTACTTTCCTGTCTTCACCTTCTAATGATTACATGTGCATGTTGAAGGTTGCCATAATTGGGTGGTGAGCCTTTTGGAGAGGCATTGTGGTGCACATCTCCTGGCCACTGTGTCAAATTATGTATATTTAAGAATATTTTAATTATTTACTATATTATAATTCACTTTTCTGTAATCCATTAATTTCATGAATCTGTGTATTAGTTAATTTTTGTGGTGAGTTGACCCTGGCTGGGTCCATCTTGGCAACTTCTCACAGAAGCCACCCCTGTACTCCCCCGCTACCAAAACCTTGGCCACACAACCCCAGTGCAGTGTTGCTATCGGCTTTTCCTACAGTTCTAACATTCAGTCAGTGAGTGCTCAGAGTGAACATTCTCACATGTAAACTGCTGGAGATCACAGCTCAGCTTACTGCTGTCACACAGGTGTTGTGCTGGGCAGACAAGCCCAAAATGCAGTGTTATGGCAAAGGTGCTGGAAGCACAGATACGAAGAAGACAAATAGTAAGCTCTTTATACAGCACTGCATTGATCTACTTGCTTTGTTGCTACTGCTTCAACTGGTTGATTTAGAGGTAACATTTTATATTGCGCCACATAAACGTACATCTGTTTAAACCTGAACAAACCATTCAGTCGTTCTGTGCCTCAGTTTTCCCTTTTGAAAATGGGAATAAGACTTCCTTATCTTAAATTAGCATTTCTGAGGTGTGAAAATTGCAAGGAGAAGGGCCGTTTAAGTATGGAGAGAATATTTACATTTAATGTACATATGATGTGGTAAAGGTTTTAAATTCACATGCAAGAAATCTGGCAGTGGAGCAATACTTTAGACCTTGCTGAATCTTTGAATCTACCTATACTATGCCTTAGTAGGTAAGTTCACGAAAGGAAAAATGTTAATTATTGATAATGCTTTGCTGTACCATAAAACCCAATTTATTGAGACTATAATTTGTTCAAGTTGCATGTAGTAGGAAAATATATCAAGAGTAATTAATTGTATTCAGGATGTGATGAGGTAGATGTATCCACAGAGGACAATTGAAAACAGTAGCAGTGTGGTATTGATTGCCTTTCAGAGGGGGAAAAAAAATCTTGTCCCATTTCTAAATGTTAACAATTCAGAGAGAAAAATTCCCACTTGGGAAGAATGCTTTCCAGGTTGCTTCATTGCCAGGTGTTTGACATTGAGTGGAGCCTTAGATGAATGAAGCTTATGGCAGCTTTTGGAAATGACCGACTCCAGGGAATCTCTGCTTCCTGCTGTGAAAGTTTCTATTTTCAAAGCACATCAGTTTCAGTGGGAATGTTCCAGTGGTCCCATATGCTGCTTCTGACAGAGGGGGAAGTTTTTAACCTGAATATGAGACAGCTACTGAAGAGGTTCCCTTGCTGCTAACAAAATGAATTTCAATATGTTGCCCATGAACAAGCGGCATGTTCCCAACTGCTGATGGAATTTAACTCCATCAATTATTAATGGAAATTTTGCTTTGTTTTCCTTTTTGCCTGTTCCCTTTTAACTCACCTACCTGCTCCTCATAGGACTTTGTGTGTTCTGAAGCTGGAAAAGGAATCACCCAAACAATATGCTCGTTTGCTTTGAAACTCTTGCTATATTTTCCTCCCCTCCCTCATATGCTCTCTCCTTGACCTAGCAGCAGGAAGCCTTTGTCTGAGGTGTTCATCTGGAACAACTTTTCCACACTTGTTTTCATGTTCTGTTAGATTACAGGGCAGCAGGCCTACCTTTGAAGCTCCCTTCTCTTTTGTTTCTTTGCAGTGCACTCCAGTAATTAACTTTGTCCTTCTTTTATTTGTTCCAGTCAATCGCAGTCCACTCTGCTGAGCATCTTCTCCCAGGAGTACCAGGTTAGAAGTTTTCTCCTTTGTGAGGGTTGACAGGTGCCTAATTGAATGATGAATGTCCCTTTATTTCTTTGTAATTGAACTGCCAGCTTTCTGATTGGTTTGGAGGATGTTCCCTTTTCCACATCAAGCACCGCCTGAGTCTCAGTGGATGGCTGCCAAGCCTACCCATCCATCTGTCTAATAACATCTAGCCTTTGCTTATTTGGTGGACCTGTAATAAATTATGCTAAACCATTATTATTCTGACAATAATAATTTCCCTGTGTTGCGTGGTTCCATGTGCTAAATGTTTGCTGACTTGCACTGTCAGTGCTGCTTTCCATTGCTGACAGAGATGATGATAAATGACCATTGCCGGAGTGGCAGAAGGCAAGAGAGGCAGAAAATGGAGTCATTTATCATGAGATGACAGGTGTCAGTCAAGTGGCAAGTCTCTATGGAATTACTTTTTGTAGTTTTTCAAATAAGTTGTTTTTAAGCAATGTTCTTCCTGGTTAAAAATGCCAATTGAATTGTAAAACTAGAGTGCACCAGACTTAGATGGAATTGAATTGAGGGAAAATTAATACAAAGGTTGAAAGAGAGAACAAGTTTTTCTTTGCCCTCTGCAGCCTTCAGTAAACTTAGTTAGATTCAATTATTGTGACCTTACTGGCTTCTACATATATGGTACATTGCAGTACAGTCTGAAGACGTTCAATTCAATAGGTAGATTGAATGTAATTTCTGTACAGAATCTAAAAACATAGTTCAGTTTATATATCAAAGTGTAGCCAAGGAACATGTGTTTGGGCAGTTGTGGTTTCTGTGTTTTGATCTATGACACATTTGTAAGACTCTTTGTTTGCTTTTTCGTTTTTCTAGAAACAAATCAAAAGAACACATGCCAAGCATCACACTGCTGAAGCTATCGAAACCTACTACCAAAGGTATAACCTCCCCACCCTGGTTGAGAATCATCATAACTACTAATTGTTATGGCAAATATGAATTAATTGGCTTACTAGTTTATGAAGCTAATTTTCTATAGGAATCAATTAAACATTTGGGATGAGGAATGCAGAACTGTTTACCTAAAAGTGCTTTTCAGTGAAAATGCAGAAAATTTTCAGTTTTTGGTCAGTCTAATTAAGAATGAGTTTATTTCCTTGGCTTTAAGTCAGGTTGTGCAAATATTTTTTTACAGTGTATGTGATAGTATTTATTATATTTTGCCTATAGTTTGTAATTACAAGATTTCTATGACAAGACTAATATTGATGATGGCTTCCTTGCAGCAAGGGCACTTGTTCTGTTATAGTTGCTTGTACTTTTAAAACAACGTTTGTATTACATTACAAAAAGTTACATATTAAATTCATGTATTGCTAGTTAAAGCTCTAATTTTTAGATCACTTCTGTTTTATCAACAGGAGTGTCAGAGAAAGCTGTTAAGGGAGAATGAAAACCTTTATGTCATGTTACAATTGTTTGCATTTTAAGATAATAAATTGTATTTGCTACACCTTATAGTTTGTCTGTTACTTCTGTAGGCTTTACTAAAATATTGCAATGACATAATTGGGGCATACTGATAACTGGTAAAGATACCCAATTAAAATATTACTTTGTAGACTGACATATCTGAGGAGGTTGCATGGCAAGTGAGTTCATGCTTGTGATTATAGATGTCTCACATTTATGCTTAATTTTAATCTGTATGAATCAGGAAAATAAACAAAAAACCTTCATTTGTAAGCAATTAACTGTGCTTCTGCAGAGTAATATATTTAAAACCTAAGCACAACCTGGTTTTATCAGATTCTGGTTTAGAATACCTGGTGTGAATTTTGCCGGTTTGGGGGTTTGATTTTCTTTTTTTAGTAGTTGTATTGTTCTGTAAAATTTTGTATTGGATCTCATTGCAGTTTTCATAGTGTTGATTCTTGTTTAGGAAAAACATTGGCTTAAAATTTTGTTGTGTTAATAACCATGTATATACAGTAGTATTTTTAATCACTTTTCACTAGTACAGTTTCAGTGCCCTGTGTTAGTTGTAACTGCTGTGTAAATAGCCCTTTTCTTAGAACACATGTAAATAATTTAAATCACTTTTATAATGATTGTGTTACTAGTTCCAACAACTTGAACCTGAAACATGGGACCAAATTTTGCTTTATGCAAAGCAGCAGTTGTACTGGTGTCAGTAAGTTTGTAGGTATGATTAAGTTTGGCTCACATCAGGTAGGAGGATTTGGTTTCCTGTCCCCTTCTGTACTATCTGAAGTATGATAGCAGTACATAACTGATGCATTATGTATGAAGCTGTATATGGTGGTGGTAGGGAAAATCATTCTTCATGCTGTTTCTGGGTATTTCATATTGCAGATGTATTAACATGGCTGAATAAAATGCACATGTTTTAAAATCAAAGATGTTCTGGTTAATAGTTAGAAAACTCATCTCAATCCTGTTTTAGTAGATTTACCGTGTAGTATGTTTTGTAAGCTACAGAGGCAGTCTACTTGAGTCAGAAGCCAGTTTGAAATGCTTCAAGCATAAACATGACAAACACGTCTTCTCCTCTACTCTTTTTGTAGCATCCATCTTACTGCTGTAAACCCCAGTCTGTGTGGTATGCTCCTTCCTATTCCCACCCACGTACAAACAAGTAATTGTGCTTCTATTGCTTTCCTAGGTCAGAAACCACCAAATTTTTAAGCTAGTCATTGCCAGTGGTCCCTGTTGGGAGCAAGTCAAAGTACAGCTGAGTGGAGTAGTTTCTGCTGCTCTGCTGAGACTTACTAGTCTGATTTAGATAAAGAGGAATGCAAATTACAGGAAGGATCAGCAAGCTTTTCAGAACAGTCTTGCCATCAACATGTGAGACCTGTTAGTCCATAATGGAATTGCCAGTATCATTAGAAATATCTGACCGAAAATGACTCCGTTGTCAGCTGTAGTTTTGCTGTTGGATCAACTAGATGCATGTTTTAGAATGTTATTCTCAGGTAAATCTTCCTGGTTAGGTATTTTATCAACTCTCCTTTTTTCTTCTGTTATAAATTTTCAATGTTTAACTATACATGAGGCATCTTGGCTTGTGTTTTTTTTAATGTAGAATTGAAATAGGTTACTGCAAAAAAACCTCTATCATTTCCTTTATTCATTAAGCCTCAGAATAACTTGCAAAAAAAAAAAAAAAAGAAACAAAGCCCTCTAATCCTCTGTGAAGAGGTTTATGTAAAGCTGTTACACCCATTCCACAGAAAGGTAAAATGATAAAGAATTTTAATATCTGTAACTAAAACTAATGAGCAGAAGAGTAGCTTCTGATGAATGGATAATGATAGAGCTGGAAAGGCTGTGGCCTTCTAACGATGTCAGTAATGATGTGCTTTACGAATACAGATAGGATAAATGAGCAGGTTCAAATGTTGGTAACTGTTGTTCTTTTCCACATGGCCGCAAAGCACAAAGTGGCTTCCAATAATGTAACTTCTTCCCATCGACTCCTGAGAACAGGTTTTAGGCATTATTGAAACGTAAACCTCTAACAGTGAAAGTAACAGGGGTGAGGAAGGTGATACTGTGTGACACGATGGTCAGAAACATCACTGTGTGTCCACATTGGTCTAATACCCTTAACTGGAAATGTTAAGCCTTTGCCATTGATAGGGTAATGACTTTCTATCACCCTTTATTGAATCCTAAATATTTCTTCTTTTATTTTTTCTTCAGAATGTTAATTTGATTGTTAGACTCTGATTTCACTCAAGTAAGCCTTTAGTATTTAAACTACTGCCCAGTTGATAAAATCTGCATTAAATTTGAGAATGTATGTTTTTGTGTATACTAGTGAATTGAGTAAGATATACAGTGTGCCATCATAGTTGAGGGTCGTGTGGAACCCAGAGCCCTTACTGTGAATAATTGAGGTTTATTTTTCTGTGATTCATCTTTAAGTAGCACAAATATAATTTATTTGTGTGTCATTAAGCCAAAAATTTTCTTAATTTCTTGATTTATTGTGTTTTTTACCAAGGATTTAATTGAGATTGATATGTCTTGCAAAAGAATAGGTAACAACCCTGGAGAGTTAGCGATTGTTTAAAATACTTATTTCTTAAAAGATTTCCCATTAAATACTCTGTACTGGGGTATTTTCCCCCAAAAGAAAGAGATTCACATGGCATACTGACATCTATAAACTGGCCTTTCCTTGCCACTGCAGAATTACCTGGCTTTGTCTTGTCTAGGTACCTGAATGGTGTGATGAAAAATCCAGCTGCCCCTGTGTTACTGGAGCTGGCCAATGAGGTAATCCTCTTTACTTTTTTCTTTTCTTCCAGTGTAAAACCTAAGGGGCATATCTATAGTGACTTCAGTGAGAACTGTAATTAACCTAAAAAAATGGTTTCAAGGCACATTAGACATTTCAAATGGTTCCCCAGTCTGTTAGTACTTACAATAATT
>NW_010318072.1:35000-37140 GCF_000700745.2 Antrostomus carolinensis
CTCTGGCTTCTATTCTGACACTTTCTTCTCCCTCACAGCAGCGACCCGGCTGGCCTTTGGCAATGAAATTCAATGCACATGGCTCCGCAGTCAAATCATCAAATTTCCCTGTGTGTATATTAGAGTTTTGTAATGTGTTTCCATTATGAAACAATGCGGGGATAATTGTCTTTGGTAGCAATTAGCTAACAGGTTTGTTCAGTGCTATTGGCAGAGGCATCCATCATCCCCTCCCTGACCACACTTTTTTGTCTGCTGTGGACTATGGAGATCAATAGAATTCTGTATAGTGGAAATCACCCCAGCTTTAATGAGCTGCAAGTCTCAGTCAGTCTTGATTTTGTATTTTTAATTTTTCCCCTTTAAAATGGAAAAAAAGCTATCCCTCTGGGAGAAGAGAGTACTGTAGCTATACTATTACTTTCACTAATCAATTCATGGTTTTAAATTGTTTTGCTTCTACAAAAACGTATGTATGATAGAGACCAGGAGAAGCACGTAGCTTATTGCTCCAATAGTACTCCATTCTACTAAAACATATCTTTACTAAAATACAGAGTACTGCTGTATTATACAAATTACTTGTTTGGTATTATCTTTGACTCTCTTGTGTATAGACTTTAAACCATAGAATTACACAATGCAAAGGATTAAAAGATCTCACGTAACACGTAGTATTTAGAAAAGACACACAACCCACTTTACGATAGTCTATTTAAAATATAAAGGAAGTATGTTTTGGCTGTGCTTTTAAACGAAGCGTGTTGTACCAGGTGAGAGTTGTTTATTATGTGTGCATCTTCATAAGCAAAAGTTTTTGGAAAGGAGTTTTTGTTTGTTTCAGAAGACTGAAAAACTAGAAAAGTCAGTCTGTGTTCTGGGGAGCATAGGAGCAGAACTGTTACTAAGCAGGGATATTCACATTTCTTTTTGCAAGGTCGGCAACAAAATCTGTTGAAAGCAAAAAAAAAAAAAAACTTTTTATATAAAGATATTCAGTATTAGCAATGGAAAATTTTTTCACCATCTGGCCTATAGTCATAGAAAAGGAGCTTGCCATTATAGAATTTAGAGTAACTAACAGTATAATACCTTTAGTACGCTTGTTAAAATAAATTGGAACATGGACTTAAATTCTGCCCAGGTAGTTTTAAGTATAGCGGAAAATTGTACACTTCATGGCCCAGTCTTCTTCCATTCCAGGAAACAGACTTCTTGATTTGATAGCCTTTTTTTTTTCTTCTCCTTTTGCAGTAACTTTGGTCTTAGGATAGAGACTACTGTGATATCACACAGAATTCCCTATTTATGCAGTATAATGCTGTTGCAGTCAAAAATAACTGTTTAGTTCTCTACAGTTTTCTTACATGAAGTAATAGGGCTTAGAGTTGACCTCTACACCACTTACTGGTTTTTTTAAGTACATCAAAGATAATGATGCTGTAGTATTCACCATCCTGCATATTGTCAAAAAAAGTATACAGTTTCCGGATATGAACAGGATATCTCCTTTTAGTGTTTTTACTGTTTGGGTTTGAGAAGGCAAGCCTTGTTTGCCAGTTTTCAGTCTATAACAAGCTATTGAGATGCTGAACAATTTGAAGAATGTGCCCTTTCTGTGTATCCTTTGACTTAACCAAGTTCAAAACCTATTATTCAACTGAGCACTGTAATAATTCTTCTGCCTATTACCTTATTAAACCTCTCAGATTATTCTATCAATGTATGGAAGATTAACTCCAAACAAAACTGTGGGGCCAGGGGAAGAGGGTGCCTTATACAAGCATAATGAAACCCTATAAACACATCATCATATATTGCAGTTATCTCTATATCCTAAAAAGAAAAATAAAGTTGATAGTGTAATTAAAATAGATAAATTCTATACCTAGAGTCCTTTTAAGGCATTGAATTTCAGGGTGCAAAACAGCATTCTAGGCGTCGTCTAATAAATGCTAAGTAAAGGAGATAATTTCCCTCAGTCTGCTGGCTCTGTTTTTAGTAAAGCCCAGGCTGCTGTTGTCCACCTTCTCTGCTGCAGTATAGTGCGGGCTCACGTTCAGCTCGCTGCCCCACCAGGGCTCCCAGGTCCTGTTCTGCAGAGCTGCTCCCCAGCCAGTCCATCCCAGCCTGCATTGTT
>NW_010318073.1:0-14501 GCF_000700745.2 Antrostomus carolinensis
AGGTTCCTGCTCTGGCAGGGAGATTGGTCTAAATAATCTTCTGAGGTCCCTTCCAATCCCTAACTTTCTGTGATTCTGTAGTAGAGTCCACTTCTGTATACTATGGAAGGAGAAATGTCAAATCTCTGAACATTAAGTGTCTCTTCTATAGGTATTTAAGTGATGTTATTATTTTTAAAAGTACCACATAAAGCTGAAAGGTGTGAAATCCCACTATTACACTTTACAAAGTAAAAGATTGTGCGTTTGTCTTCATTAGTGATCTAATCCTGGGCTGTCAGAACTGAAACTAATAATTTCAACTCCTCCTGTGTTTCTCAGTGACCAAGAAGCAGCATTTTAAAGACCTTTCCTTCTCCTCAGTTTGAAAGTAGGCATGTGGATAGGTATGGTCTGATAGGGGATTACTTGAGCTTCTTCCCAAACTGACTAGCCCAGTAGCCCACCCTGATTCACCCCAAAGGGTACCTGGGAAAGGCTTGTGGGACTGGATGTGGTTAGGGCCACCCTGACAGTGACAGGCACTCAGAAAGGATGAGCTGAGTGGGATGTTGGGGGACAGAGATCTGCTATCACTGCAAGTTTCCACAGGAAAAAAGCTATTTCATTGAGCCCTTACTTTTTCCCCTTGATTCAATGTCTCTGGTGCTGGGTGCCCATGCCAGCACCACCAGCACCACACCAGGGGTCCAGGAATCCCATGAGGGATCGCATGGGGCCAGAGCAGGAACGCAGTGGCCAAGAACCCTCAACTTGGAGCCTTGAGCCAGGGCTGCTCCATACCTTGGGGTAGCCAGCAGCAATTTTTTCTGATTTTTTTTTTTGGAACAAAGCGAAACATTCCCACAATCCCCACCTTTTCTATAAACACAGCCCAGCAGGTGAACATGCTCACCTGAGTCTGATCAGACTGCCAAACACTTCCCTCTGTTTATGAGTTAGTCACCAAAACTGGGTTCTCAAAACCTTACAGATGGACAGTCCGACACATCCTGCAGTTGTCACCCACTTCAGTCAGGGGGGAATGACTTCAGAGCTGCTGAATATTCAAGACACTTGATTTTTGGAGACTGCCTATGAGATTAAGAGCCAGCAATCAGTGCTGAAGATCTCAGCTAGATTAATCAGTATTGACCGTTAATTGAACATCAGAGGAAGAACAGTTTGCTGCCATTATTGCCAGGTGGCACTCCCAGAAAACACACGAATCAGTCCATGTGCCTCCCTCTGAGCTAGGACACAAATTTGGTCCTCTGCTGTGCTGTACTTCCTAGAGCTCTCCAGGATTACACTCTTCTTCTGGGTTACCAAAAGTTTGCAAAAATTAATCTATATTTGTATATCCCTGCTTCCATAGGTCAGCAGGACACCTGAACAAAAACCTTAAACGGGAAGGTGCCAGTAAGTGTATGGTTGGAACATACTCCATGTGAAGTGTGTGCAACATTGGCAATCCAGATTTCTGCCCATAGTATTACTTTAATAGTCTACAGTTTTACAGAAACATATGCTCAAAATTATCATTTCCAGAAAACTGCACAACTTAGGAAGTTTAGCCAGAATGTTAAAAGAGCTCTTCAGAAAAATACAACATAATAAGGTTTTGCCAACTCTCTGAATGTATTTATTCATGTTTGGATTTGTGTAAGGAAGTTTCCATGCTATAATTTTTTATTAAAAACATGTCATTAGAAATAAATAATACGTTTATAGTCATAAACAAACAAGTAGTTTTTACATACACTAATTTTGAGTTTCCTCTTACAAAACTGGAAGTGTATTCCACCATCTATTTTTTTTGTTTATAACTGATATAAAAGGATAAAGTTACTGCATGAAGTTTATACTTATTGTGGGTTTCATGTGTCCTCAGACTAGATACACTAAGTTTGTGTCAGTTTTGATAGTAATATTTATACTGGAATCATAGCATTCTGAACTTGCTATTGATTTTGGATGTAGTAAATGAGCTTAAATACTGCAGAAAAAAAATATAATGGTAATAATAAAGATTAATATATTGGTTTCCTTTTCCTGCTTGCTCATGGGAATGACTGATTTGAATGAAAAAAGAAATATGCTTGTAACATAGAAAGGTTTGATAATACCAGCTGGTTAAAGGAAAAATACATTTTTTTAATATGTCAGAACCATATTTTCAGCTGTGTGAAAATATGTAGCCTGGTTTCTCAGATACTAGGAAAGCAGAATTCCTCAATACTGTTCTCTTTTCTGTTTTCTGTTTCCTTCAGATCGAGTTGATGATACTCAAATGTCACACGGTTGATGTGCTTGCCACTGGAGACCATTCGCAGCACAGTATTGTCACAGCCAATCTTCATTTGGGCTAATTAGGTAAAAGAGATATAGAGGAAATATAAAGATATACTTATAGGAGAGAGAGGGAAATGAGATGTATAGTGTTGGGAATTATTAAGCACTAATACATACAATTTTGGAAACAAAACAAATTTGTGTGTAGCAATGACTGGACAGTGGTGGTATTGCTAACTAACTTATTTTTTATGTGTTAGTTTTACTTTACAATGGCTTGGGTATTTATATTTAATCAAAAGTTGTAATCTTTACTTATGCAAATGCCACTCATTTAATATTTACCTGCACTCTCACCTATGTAAAGATAGTCTGCACATGTTTGCACTTGGGAAAGTATGCTACTGTTAGATACCATAGGTAATGAGTATGGGTACTGGCAGCATATCCTGGAGAAAGGATTAACAGTATTGACATGTTTCCTGTTAGAGAAATGAGTGGGTTTGTGCATAAGGAAGTTCTTCACAGTAATGAAGGTATGTGAGTGTCCAACTAAGATGGCAGTGTGCAGTGTACACACCTACTCTGGGGAAATCAAGTGTATCAATAACCACTGCTTTATATGAGCCATTTTGCAGGGGTCTGGCAAAACCCATTTCATTTGAGAAACTTGGAGCACCTTTCTTTCCAGAGGAGAAATCCTGTGGGTCACTGGGAGAGCGGGGGGCTGCTGAAATGGGACTTCACCTCCTTTACACCACCAAGGAGGTACATTTTAATCTCATCACAGTGCTCAGCATTTACTTGGCACCAGTGACTGTTGGTTAAAGCTTTGAACGGTGCTTGGACCATTCAGTTGTGTTGTGATGAAAAGCAAGGGAGATGGCAAGACTGAAGTGCTAGGCATGTTCCTGCTCTCTGACCCTGCAGAGATGGTGCTACTCCAGTGCACTCATTCAGATGCCCAAGGTACAACCCACGTGCCACAGTTGATTGGTCTGTTGTGTCACTGCAACACTTCATATCCTGCTGTATTGAATATTAGGGAAACTAGTAATTCTTCTTTTTATGTGTAGAAAGAGGTTACTGACCTGGCATGATTGTGAAACAGGTTCAGAGCTGCCCCAGGTTTCAAAGCAGAGAATGGGAGCTCAGCCTTTTTGGGGTATGTGTTACTCCTGCAGCAGAAAAGGAGGCTTTGGAAATGCTAAGTGAGAAAAAAAATCCTTGACTGAAAATGTAACTGCTCTCCTTTCATTTGTTATTAATTTCCAGGCTCACCTGTCTACTCTGATAATAACATGTGTCATAGGACAAGTATTTTAAAATCTGTATATAACTTAACCATGATTACTGCATGGGCACGTGAAAATGTTCATGATTGTGCTTTATCACACATCCCAACCAGAGGGTCAAATAGCTTTAGCTCTCACATTCTGCTACATGTGAAGTTCACCAGTCTAGGAGGAAATCCAGGTTTGGAGGACTCTGCACGACTACCTCTGGTTAATTATTTTATCATGTAAGTGGAAGAAAGAGTTCTCACCAGACCCATGAAAGGAGTGACAGAGATCAGCCAGTGGAAACATCTTAGATGGATCTAATCCAGTTCCTCCCAACAGCTCCACAAAATCTCCCACTCCTGCACAGCCTGCTGTTGGTTTCTAAAAAGACAGAGATTAAAAGTTATTTATAATTTATCTTAAAAATATAGCAATTCTCTAGACATAATTGCTCAAACCTGTGTGAAATTGGACTGTTCTCAGCCTGAGCGATACTATTGCAATTTGACATTAATCAGTTAGTCTTCTTAAGGGGTTCCAAAGAAAGACCTTAAAGGGCTCTGAAAACTTCTAGCATGTATTTAAGGTGTTGATTCGACTGCTTTTAGTGCAGATAAGCATTCTGATCCTGGATGCTTAGACATGTAATCAAATTAATAGTCAGGGTCTGCATGTGTGCTCACACTCAGCTGGCAGCCAGGATCTTAAACTTCACTATGCTGTATTTATTCCTAAATAGCAAGTATTGCTAAAATGCACTATTCTAGCAAAGTTTAATTAAAGTAGGAATTAACCAAAAAAGTAGTTTTGTACGACAACAATGGCTCACTGTGAATTAGACCCACAAGTTCTTCTTTCCTGAAAATTAATGCTGTTCGCAAAACTGTCATGCACAGACATCTTGTGCACCTTTGGGCAGTGACCCATATGCTACTGTTTAAGTGCCTAATTTCTTTATTTGTTGTCCTGCTGTCACCCCTTGTCTGCCCACTGATGAATAAATCAACTCACTTGGCGCATCACTCAAAGCCTGGTTTGGGACACGTTAGGTTTCTACCCACCGTGAACCACCAATCCTGCTGCTGTTCACAGCTCTCAAGAAAGGAGAAGGAGCTTGCACTGGGGCAGGGACATTGGCTTGGACTGCAGAATTGGGTGTACAATTATTTTCAGCTAATTTGTAAGGGAGGAAGATGGCTAACTCTTGTATATAAAAGGCTTTACATTTGATGAAGATTTTGTTTGCCTTCTTTTGCCTTTGTTTCTTGTGCAAGCAAAGTGGGCACTTCCTCTTTGGGGAGGAAGAGAGTCCCTGTGAAAATAATGTGTAAGGCAAGGGTATAACTGACTTGAGCCAAGTCATCCAGTATTTAAAATCCACATTCTGTGTAGTGCTTTGTCTCTGATTTTGTCCTCAGGCACCATGCTGTAAACTGAATTTCCTGTCTGGCCAACATTTGGTGTCTCAGTGTTGCAAGACTGATCTTTTCTCCTGAGCACTTCCCATATGCACTCAGCCCTTTCCTTGTTCACTGCCTGTGCACTTGTTCTTCCTCTTCACTGTGTGACTGAGATGTAAACATCCCTTGAAAATTCCACACATCCCTCCACTGACCTCCCCAAATCCTTTTTCTACTGAACATGCACCCCAGAGCTTACAGCCTTCAAAGCCATGCCAGACCTCCCCTGCCCTGCTTGTTTGTGCCTTGTTTGTGGAATAACTCCCACTTAAATCTAATTCTTCCTAAATCTCAGACCTCAGTAGCAGACTCCCAAGACAATCCTAACAGCTCCTTTTCCTCTGTCACTCAGACATTACTCCTTTCATCTCCATTTCTAAGCCCTTTCCAACCTATCACCTTTGCTGCAGCATTGGAAGAATGGTTCCTGCTGCAGATCAGCATGTACAGCTAACTTTTATTGCTCATTTCTTACCTTGACCAAACACACCATCTTTGCACTTTCACTCATGTTGCTCCTTTTGCTGGGGTACCACACACCAACCCAAATAGCTGTTTCTTCATTTTGCTTTACGCTCTTCTTTAAAACTTTCCTTTGATGCAACACCCTCAAAACCAAAAAGATGGATGTACCAAGTCTCTTGCATGTTGCACTGACAGGGACTCTGTCACTGGTTCTTTGTCTGCCTGTTCCCATCAGTCGCGTCTCATATTGCTGCCTTTTTGCATCCTGCCTCCACCAGCACCTTGCATATGACCATAATGGCCCCTGACTACTGCTCGGACACTGGTGGTCCCCATGAAGGACCTAGGCTGCCGATCTCACTGGCACCAGAAAATAATTTTTCTTGCTCTTATACTTCTGGATATTTTGCAATTTGCACCTTCTTGGAGTTCCCAGGCACAGGGTGCTACCAACAGCTCTTGCCTTCACCTGTGTGGTTGTCACCACACACCACACTGTGGCCAAACCCCAGCCCCGTGTTGTGCATGGGAGCAGATGAAGCAGAGGATGTTCAGCACTCTAAGCAGGGGATCAGTTGTGAGGACATTTGTGTCTTTCACCATGCTAATAGCTCACTGTATAATGTGTGCCTTCCCTTCTCTGTTCAGAGTGTTTGCTGCTTTCATTAGTTTAAACACAGACAGATAGCTCTCCTGGAGAGCACTCCTTTCTAACGAAATTCTTACCCTTTGTCATGGCAAGCAATATTTACATTCATTAACAGTACTTTGCATAATTTGATTGCCTCTGAAATGTTACAGAGACAATATCAACAGAGACAGACCCAGCTCTCCTTGTGGGGGAAAATCAGAGCCCACAGCCTGCATGCGGGTGGTCCATAGTGCACATGCCTTAGCAGCCAGTGGCACAGGCCATCTCCCCTTTCCCTCTCCTGTGCCTAGGAAAACTGGACATGGTAGTAACTTCTTAGGAAACAAAAAACTCACCTTTAAGAAAAAGCCATTTAAATGTCCCAGGATAAGATCAGAAATTTTTATCACTACTGGGTAGATTATGGAGAAGCTGCAGTTTCTGTGCTGATGAGGAATGACCATGGTAAACCTTCCCGAGGGAGTCTGAGAGATGACATTGCAAGCTGGGGCACAGGAGAGGGTACAAGAGTTACTCGTGCAGTCCTCACGGCCATGTAGCAAAATAATGTACATTCAGTACTAACAAAGAACAGATGATTTAATTACTGCGAGCTACAACCAAATGCTGAAAAAATGTGTATATGGCATTTTCTGGGGTTCTTGAACGGTATTCATTTCCTAAATATTCCCCGCTCTTTGCTTACTGTGTAGCATGATGCCTGGCAGAACTTGATGGTGAAACAGTCAATGGGAAAACTCACACCCCAAATCCATACATCAGGGGCTTGTGTTGTCGTGGGCTCATGCTGTTTGACAGTTTGGATAAGGTTAAATATGGATAGAGGGCTTTTGTGTAGCTTTGACTGTTTATTGCCTGATATTGCCAGCAAACTCCTAAGTCCTTTTCTGCTCCTCTTAAGTGAGTTTCCTTACCTTGCAAAACATCCGATTGAAACTAGAGTGGGTACATGCTGATTTTGTCTTAAAGTTCAAACTTAACAGTTCCGATAAGGGAGTAGCTTATGATCTGCACATGCTGCACACAGGATTCTCCAGGCAGACCTGGAGGCCTGCAGCTGCCTCAGAAGGATGGTGAAGGGCACACGCCAGCTCCAGCAGCTGCACACAGGTCACAGCCATGGGCTTGAAGCCACACCAGCATGGAGGCCCAGCTTGCAAGCTTGTGTCTGAACAGCTCAGAGTAAAGACAGGGCAGACATGCTGTCATCTTCATCCTTTGCATGGTGAAAGAGATAAACCGGACTGGCCTGAACAATAATTGTTAAATGTCCTGTCCCCTCTTGGAAAAACGGTGCAAGTGACCATTCTTTTCCAACCAAAATGATTCTATGATTGATTATGTGTGCCTTGCCAGCTCACAGGCTTAGGGAAATAACTTGTAAAGATGTCCTTGGGATCATACATCACTCATAACTGTCACAAAACTATTCAATGCACTGTTTTTGCTGTTGAAATTTTTCAAATATTTTTCCCTATTGTTCACTCAGATCTAGAAATTGCTGAGATTAAACTCTCTAAATTAATATTATTTGTTCTAGCCAAATGTGTTGGAACATGACCATATTAAATTGGAAGAGATCTTTGAAAGAAAGATCCTTCTGTTCCTTACTATTGAAGTCTTGCCTAAGTTATCTCTTACACTTCACTTCTTTTTTTCTTGAGACACACACTAAGCCTGAGTTAAATCCTCAGGCAAGCAGCTATGTGTGGCTCCACTGGCGTTGCTAGAACCATGTCAATGCAGATAATGCCACAGGCAGAATTCAATACAAACTGACGTGTTCACTTTGCTTCCTGCCCCAAACACAAGCCCCTTTGATGATATAAAATTCAGACTTACGGAAGAGGTTGGTGTTTTTCTTGACTGTGACAGTAAACCCATTGCCTGGCTGATGAATCCTGAAGAAGATCATTGCCACGTTCTGCGATGACCTGATGCTCCTCTGAATATTGCCACTTTCACAAAAGTCTACGTATCTTTGGGAAGTGGGGAGGGGATGGTCCAAGGAACTGGGAAATTTCTCTCCTTTCAGTATCCAGCCATCAAATACCTACAGGGGTTCGATAATTGAGAACAAGGCTTTTGCTTATTGCTCTGTTAGCAGAGAACAGAAACACAAAATATTACAGACACTGTTTTATTTTGACACCAAATGTCCTATTCAAAGGCACCAATTAAAACAAAAAATTATTTGTATTTATCAACTTCCTAGCATTTAACTAATTATTCAAGCTTCAATCTGTATTTGAGAAAGGGACATATATAAATTTTAATGTTATCTTATTTCCTTCAGGCAACAATTTTGGTGACCTTTTTTTGAGGGAAGCAGCTCTTTTTGCTAGAGCAACATCAGATTTGCCTCATTTTTTTTTATTTCTTACTATTATGATTCCACTGTTACTAAGAGAAGTTTTTGACCAGTTTGATTTGGAAGCTACATGAAACATAAGTCACCCTCTCAAACTCTGGGCATAAGTCCATTGATCTGGCCTTTAATTTTCCACCATACATGTTTTGCAGCTTGTCATTAATGGGCCCGAAGGGTTTCCGGAGGTATTGGAATACAATAAAGCTTCAGGGAGAGGATATTGGCAGAGGTATTGCTCTCTTCTGCGTCTGTTCTTTCAGCTCGTCCTAAACACTAGAAAGCAGAAAAAATGCTGCCTACTTGGCTGGACCTTAAGCAGCAACCTCTAGAAATCATTCCTTCACAAGAAAAATAGCAACAATTTGCCCTCACCGTCTTCAGGGAAATGTGTCAGAATTAGAAATCTGCATTAACTCTAGCATAGCTGTGCAGCTGCCTGCCTTGCTGTTTCAGTTCTTTCCTAGCTGCTCTCACCCAGTAATTCCTTTTATGTCCCAGTCAATACTTAGAAAATGCAAGGACTGGATCCTGCCATTGCTTTGGTGGGTAATCCTAATGTGAATATGTGTGGGACTGCCTCATCGAAAAGTTGTACAATCAGTGTCTGGATTTGCCAGAACTGTAAATTTTCTGAAGTTATGAGATGTGGGTGCTCAAATTACCCCAGGGAAAAGCTGCCTAAATAAATATAACAGTATAATGCAGAAACTGGGGACCCCAAGATCAAAAGAAGGGAACCTCTATAAAGCCTTAATGATCTCTTGGCATTCTTTTAACCTCCGTAAGTGGCTGTAAGTCTAAGTACAAAATCCTTAGACCCTCAAAAGGCTGAAATCAGTCTCCCTGTAGCAACATGGAGAGAGATCCCAGCCGGGGGTATGGAATGGAGGGACAGGATTTCCCAGGGTAAAGTTGAGCAAGGGGACAGAATCTCTCCAAGAGAGAGAGAGAAGGAAAGGGTTGAAGGGCAGGTTTCCTCCTCCCTGCAGCTCAGCTCGCCACTGGGTGGGACAGAGCCTGTGCTGTGCATAGCCACCACAAAGGGCAGGGTGCAAGGTGAGGGGAGCAGCCAGGGTCCATCAAACCACCCCTTCTCTCTTGAACAGAGTTCAGATCTTGGTCAACGGTTCTGCCTGGTGGCAAAATGCACTGGTAAGGTTTTTTGATACTGGAATATAAATGGTTCTGTATCGTGAACCTCTTTGTGTTCAGAGGCTACGTCCTGGAAAGCTCTAGCAGGGCCATTTGAAAGAAAGCCTGCAATGATCCACTCATTAATAATCTGATGCTAAGTGACCTGTGAGCAGAGGTCCTGGAGCAGTAACAGCCGTTCAGAGAGCTGTATCATTATCTGCAGGGCTTCTGTGATTCATGCTGCAATGAGAAAACCCTCCTAATAGGGCTGAGTGGCTCGGCCTGTACTGAACAAACTTTTCAGTCAGTCTGCCAAGTATGGACATTCAGTAGAGGTGCTTCTGGAAAAGTTCAGAAGAGCTGGTGCTGCAGTTTGGTGAGAGACATCCTCAGCCTGTGTCTGACTTTGCTTCAGGGGGGTGGTGATGAGGACAGTGTTCCAAAAGTCCCTCAGGGAGAAGGAACAGCCATCCCAGAGACAGCTGCTTTGTGAAAGCCTGATCTGCACACACAAACACACACACACGCTCATGCACACACACACATTTGCCTGCCCTTTGCACATATAGTAAAGGTCTCACATGTCAGAAGAGAGCAGGGAAGGGGAAGCGCAGCAGGACTTGCCAGCTCCTTACCTTCAGGAAATCACCCCCTTGGCAGTCGATGTTTACAAAGTCGTAGTCTATCGTGATGAGCTCCTCAGGCTCCCCGATGAAGAAAGTCGCACAGTGCAGCTGTGGCTGCTCTGCTGTGAAGGTGAACTGCCCCTCTATACTCAGCATGTCGATGCACCCTAGAGAAACAGAGACACAGGGCAGCTGCCTCAGACTGCTGTGGGGGGAGACCCAGCACCAGCTCCTGCGGCACAGGGAAAGGAGAAGTGATGAGAGACCCCCACGCGGAGACCCAGCTGACAAGGAGGAGAGGTAGACCCCGCTGAAGCAATTAGAAACCTGCTGAGCATTGGAGGATGAACAGTAACTCGCAGGTGTGAGGGCAAGCATGCAATGGAGGGGTGTGTGGGGGGAATGGCATATTGAAGAATCTCTGAGCAAAAAACTCGTATGTGTGCAAAAGTGCACAAGCACCCTGTTCCTTCAGATTTCTCTCCAATCACAGCTTTTCCAACTGCCCTACCCTTTGAGATGTGATACTGCCCAGGGACATGGGTGGATGATTTCTATCCTCCTCCCACTATTGGGGACCCTCAACTCTGAGCTCCAACCTTTTTTCAGAGCCCCATTTCAATCCCTCTACATCAGTCTCAATTTTTCTGATATTTTAACACCTTGTCCTTCTTGTCCTCAACCTTGCAAAAACCATCAGCTCATTTACTTTCAAATAGCCCCTTTCCTCTGCCCTGAGCTCCCCCGGGACTCTCCCACCCACTGGCAGTCCCCAGCAGAGCACCAAAGAAACTCACGGAGTGACCGCCGGTAGATCTGCCCTTCAGAAAGCTCTCGCTTCAGATCTTCACTGAGGAGTAGGAAGGGCTCATCTTCGCTGGCATCCCTCACCTGGTGAAGGGAAGAGGGCAAGAAGAGGCTGGAGCAAAGTGAAATTCAGCCCCCTCCCTGCACCTCTGTAGATGAGGCACCAGCAGATTAAATCCATCCTCCAGAAATAGTGCAGCTGTGGAAAAACTCAGTCAGAAAGCTGTCAACCTGCAGCAGAGAGGAACAAACCTGCCACCTAAGAGGTGAGACCAGCAGCTCAGTGCACAGAGTGGCTCTTAAATCCTCAGCAAAAATGCACGTTTGACAAAAGGGAAGATAAACAAATGGGGTTGGGAGGAACACTGTTGCATTAATGTTACCTAGCTGTAGGTTTAATGCAGAAGGAATGGGAATGGGAGGGGAGAGAGAAAAAAGCACAATGCTTGAAAGCTGGGAGTACAAGTTAAAAGACAACAGCTAAAAGCACAGTGAGGCACTTTAGTTGTCAGCCCCATTGCTCACCTCTATATATCTGGTTTCCCCTTTGGAGGCTGCCAGGAAGATGAGAACGAAGTGGCACTGAAACTGGAAAGCAGACGGCATGCTGACACCTCCTCTGTCAGCCCTTCTTCCGTCCCTGTGGCCAAGTTTCTCCTGGTCTGCACTGGTAGGCAGGAGCTGCTGGGGTATCTTGGAGAGACTCTTTTTATAGAGCTGTTGGGAGGGGAGGCACTTGGTCCCTGTACTGATAGGGTAACCCATGGTAACTGAATTCCTCTCACAGTGACACAGTATGTGGGCATGACGAGGGTCCAAATCACAGCCACAAATTTCCAAGCTGGTCAAATTCCCCTCACTGGCAGACGTCTTTTTTGTCTAGTGAAGCTGAAAAGCTCTGGGGGGGAAAGCCCATCCTTGTGCAGCCAGGACACTCACATTATATCTTTCTTTCCAGTTACTCCAAAGTGAGAAATGAGGAGCATCCCTCCCTTCTCTTCTCCTGCTTTCCCAGTCTCAGGGCATTTCGGACCTGTGGGGTTCCCTGCCTCCCTCCTACTGCTCCATAACGTGCAGCTCTCTGCAGTTCCCGTGCAAGATGCTTCCCACTGGCCCGATCTGAGTGGGTGTCCCTGAATCTCAGCCAGGCTTGCAGCCTGGGGCCAGCATCCCCCTGGGGCTGGGGCACCCTCTGGCTTCCAGGTCCTGCACCTGCAGCTGGGGCACAAGGGCTTTGCAGCAAGTACCCAGGCAAAACTAGACAGCCCTCCCCACCAGACATGGCTTTTCTACAGAAATTAGGAAAATCTGGAGTTCCCAAGGGCATATTCCCCACAGAACAGCTGATACTCCTCCAGCCCTGATCCTCAAGGGAAACCTGAGAAAGTCCTTCAAAGAATGAAACTGGGAATGAAAATTCATAACCCTAAAGAATACTAAAAATCAGGAACTCAGTAGAGATATTAGTTTTAGGGTATATGCTTGTTCTCCCCTGACCCAGGATGAATCACCAGGAAGCTGCAGACAATAACTACCCTTTCCCCATCTCAGGTTTCTGCCTAATGTTTCTTTCTGCTCTATGCTTCCTGTCAGATTGTCACTTTGGTTCAACAAAACTTAGACATAATATGATCTGGACTTGCAAAGCTTAAAGCTTGCTCCTTCTGATTTCATTGTTAGGGCTTGTGGACAGAAACATTTCCTTGCTGTTTCACCCAACTTGTTGGTTAAACAACAAATAAATACATCTTATTCTGTCTATATGCCTGTGGCTCTGACCTTATTACACTGCAATTCTTATTCTTATGGTTTACTTATGTAAACCATAACATTGCTTCATGTCTGCATGGCACTTCTTCTATCTGTGTGGGTTTCAAGAGCACAAAAAGGAAATAGAAAATATTATTTTTGAACTTTGATGCCAAGTTGCATCCAAAGGTTGTTAAAACTGCTTTGGGAAACTGAGTAGTCAATTACTGCATGAACCAAGACTGAATTAATTCATCTTCATTTACTTGCCTTGAATTGTTTAAATACTGGAATTGGAGTCAAGGATTATCAAAAGCACTGAGGGAGTTTGGAATCTGAAATCCATTGAAGTTCTTTGGGAATTACAAATTTTGTTGGAAAACTGCAGAGTTTAGCCCCAGCTTGCATTAGAGGGTGACTGGGAGGTTAATACGAATGGTGCGAGATGCCCTGGAGACCACTGGGATCCTGTGGGACGAGGAGGGGCTTCAGGGAAACCCAACCTCATTCACTTTTTTTATCACATGTTCACTTTCTGAAGAGACAAAGCAAGTTGGGATTACAGCATGACCCCTCTACTCTCTATCTTCAAGGCATTTTGCAGAACCTGGTCCCAGTTCTGGCTGCAGTGTCCCAGTTCTCCCTGCCAGTCCCCAGCCTAGACCTCAGATGCTGACTCCTTTGATGTCTTGAGTACAAGGACAGAGAGTGCAAGACTGTGAGAATTTGGCCAGTTACTGAAGATTTGGTTAAATTCAGCTCCAAAAATGAGTGAAGGACAAATGGCACTCCACCTAAATCAATATAACTGTCTATTAAAACAGTTCTGAGGTGATCTACTCAGAATAAAACATACCAAAAGCAATTATCAACATATTTTAAACTCTTGTGCATGACTACCTGAGGTCTGGGTTAGCATAGTATTTTCTGACAGAGGTGGTCAGACAAGGAGGTAGCCTCAGGGGCTGGAGCACATACTGGCAGATGATGTGAGGGGACTGTCCTTCTCCAACCAACAAGGTGGTGGGAGGGAGGATAGGAGCCACCTCCATGTCTGTTGCAATTTCTCACCTGCACGGGTCCTATGGTGGCTTTGCATTTCCTATGCAACACATGCAGGAGTTTGCTTTGGGTGTTATATAACATCAGTGCAAAAGCTAAACCCAGATGCCCCTTGCTGTGAACGTGGAGATTGGTTTTAGCAGAGGCACTACGGCAACATGTCATCTACCCTGCATCATCCTCTACTTTGCATTGAAGCCCTGGGCTCAGCAGGAGCCAATGAAGCACGATGACATCCTGCCCAGCGTCACTGCAAAACCTCCCAGAGCCTGGGGTAATTCCCTGTGTTCTCAAACACAGGGCTGCCCTCAGCCCCCAAACTCTTATATGCCTCCCTTTGTGCAGCTCTAACATCTGTGGAAGGCAAGTATTTGGGATGGGGATAGGGAACCACAGGCAGAGAGGTACAGGTGCTGCTGCTGGCAGGGGCTCTGCCCTGCAGTGCCTCCACACCTGACTCAGCTGGGGCCTGGGCAGATAGTGGCCCAGAGGACCAGTCCCTGGAGAAGGAGGGGGCTCATCTCCCATCCCTGCATCCCAGCTGTCAGAGGGTGAGAGAGGATGGTGGACCACCTCCTCACTCGACGCTGCTGCCTCCTCACAGGTATCACAGGTCCC
>NW_010318073.1:14521-33844 GCF_000700745.2 Antrostomus carolinensis
TCTGCACCTCCCTTTGCCCGTGACAGCACTGCTTTTGTTTAAAGCCACTGGCAGAGACCCTTCAAGAGATGAGATTCCGACTAACAAAGCAAAATAAAATCAGCAGTTTGAATGGGCTTCAAAATATCTCTGCAGTATTTCAGAAGGGAAAAGCACCTTCTATGTGTTACAAACCCTTGGGCAAATGAGGAGGGTGTAATCTTTCTTTCAAGAGGTTGAGTCATGTTAACACTTTGTAGGACAAATATTTTTTTCTTTAAATATTGAATTCTATAACACAGTAAAACAAATTCCCAGTCTGACCTTGCTGAAGGTTAGATAATCCAGTTGCTATCTTGCTATGACATCTTGACTCTGCTGGCAACCCTAGGAGCAGCTCCTTTCCTGGCAGAAGTGGTGGAATGCCACCACATTGGTGAGAGGCTGGTCTGTATGCAGGGTATCACCCGCTCTACTCTGCTCTGCCTCTGGGGACACTGCTGGGGCAGCCCAACCTCTGCAGAACCTCAGGTTGTTAAAGCACTGCTTGCCAGAGGGCTTTTTATGCCATTCAGCTGCATGCTTGTGAGGACCCATCAGCCCCACGGTGAAAATCCTCTGCCTCACTCAGAGCTTGTAGGTGTCTTTTCAACAATTATAGCAGAGAAGAGATCCCAGCTGTGGTGAGAGGTGAATAAAATACAGCTGAATAAAGAGAGCAGTGAAACAAACCTTCTTTACCCTCCCCTGTGGAGATCAAGCAACACTCTGTTCTATAATTCAGGTGGTAAATGCAGTTTCTTCTGCTCAAAGGTAAGGTAGTTGTTACAAGAAGATTGTGGATGATGCTCTTGGTATTGAGATTTAGAGAGCAGTGCTTGAACTACACATGCACACTCCCTAGGGATCCCTCCCTGGTGCAAAGAGGGGACAGGTGTTAGGAAACCTTTCTGCTCTTCAAAAGGTTCCCTTGAGTCCCCAGGCCACTAACACAGCACCCTACCATGCTTTAGTTCCTGAAAAAAGATAATTTGATTTCAGCATTTGCTTCACCACAAACACACCACAAGCAGTGGCCTCCATTCCCTCCACTCGATGTAAAAATTTCACCCATAGGACATCTCACCTTGTACCCAGATAAATGGATGAACCTTGAGCCTTCCTGACTCTGGAGAGCCCA
The DNA here is from genome assembly GCF_000700745.2 of Antrostomus carolinensis. Classification (NCBI taxonomy): domain Eukaryota; kingdom Metazoa; phylum Chordata; class Aves; order Caprimulgiformes; family Caprimulgidae; genus Antrostomus; species Antrostomus carolinensis. Next base: position 15,681 of record NW_010318073.1, read on the forward strand.
TACAAACCATAGCTCCTGGACTTCCTACCAGCTATTTGTTGAAAATAAAAATCTCTGGTTTGGGCCCTATTTTAAACCCACTGTTACTTCCCCTCTGTAGCACCTCCCTCCTCAGCTGCAGTTTGACTGCTGGCACAAGCAGCTGGAGCAGACCAAACCTCCTTCTAGCACTGGGATTTTAAGCAAGAGTTAATTTTCCTCTATAGACACAACCCCATGCAATCTCCAACTCCATGCCACAGGGAACAGCCTGGCTGCTACACATCCCACAAGTTTTCCTCTGCTTGTCTGGGCCCAGCGGTTTCTCGAACTGATGGGAGCAACAGCGAGTCTGCAATGCTACACCACAGACTGCTCAAGTAAAGAGGACTTCTCCTGCCTTGGGGACTCCATCCTCAGCTGTTGATGCTAATTTCTCACTGCTGCTCGGTGCTGGCTGAAGAGATGCAGTGTGGGGGCATGCATGGTGTGAGACATCTGGCTGGACTTTAAACTTCCTGCCATGACAGCTGCTAAACATTGCGCTGAGCTACAGTTACCTCCCTTACGCTTGTCCCCGCTGTAACTCAGAATTAATTCAGGGACTAGATTTTCCTTTACCCCGTGGTGTCTGGGAGATGTAGTACTAGGCAGTTCTGGCTGCTTATCGTACGGCTGCAGGTCTCATACCAATGTCCATGTCTTTGCAGGGCAGGGGATTGCTGCACATCACTTGCATTTTATTTATTATTTCAACTGCTTGAAAATCCTTCAGTATATTATTCCTGAAGAGTGGGATCAGTTAGCCCAGATTAAGGTAAGAAAGAAATCTAGTAGCTTAGAAGTGTCACAAATACTACAGTGAGGGCTAAGTTTTTGGTCCCATCCTTGCTAAATTGCATGCAACACCATCTGTTATTGCTCTGAAATACCACTGAAAAGAAAGCAAAGGGGAGGCTGTATGGCAAATCACAGCTCTGGAGTTCATGAGGAAATCATGTCCTCAATATACACTCACACAAGACTTTGCTTCAAATGTGTCTGAGAAGCTAGACCTAATAGTGTATGGGGCTCCTGCGTCTGGTCTGGTTCCCTCATCCCGTAAGTCACCACAAAAAACACTGGAGTACCTACATCCATACTCAGTACTCGCAAAATATTATCAAATACTTCACATTAATCCTGAGGGATTTTGCAGGCACATCCCTTCAGTAACCATCAGGTCCCTCCTCCACCAAGAGCTTACACTATGCTTTGTGTTCTCATTGCTGATAAGGGAAAATTAATTCCCAAGATACTTGCTGCCAAATCACCCTGTGTATCCAGTACATGCACTCACCACCACATCTCATTGCAGTTGGTCATTGCCCTGCCTAGGACCCAGCCAGGAGGCTACCTGCAACACAGACCCAGAAACATAAACATGGAGTTTAACATCTCCAAATCCCCTGTTGTCTGGAGGACCCAAACTGCAACTGCCAGATTGCTCAGGATCATAACTGTGGCTGTGATCATTACTTCATTTGGAGACTGTTTGTGGCATATGAGAAATTAGTTTGATTGTTGCCTTGGCAGTTATCAGTGAGCCCATTCTACAAAATACAACAGTTAACAGCTGGAAACACAGTTTAAGCAGCGAAGCTATGGACATACAATAGGAAAGGCAGAGTTCAACATGACTAAATTAACTAAATTGGCCCTGTCAATGGTTTGATATGTTCCTTTTACAGTAAAACAGTCAGAGTTGCAACAACATCTGAAGGAAAGCATTGCCAGCAGCAGAAACACCAAATCCGAGATCACATTTTGTACTTCATTCCTTTACTCTTGCCTTGGTTTCAGTGTCAGGCAGGTTTCCCAACAGCCCATGATCCAACCCAAGACCAGGACTCCTCCCTCAACAGTCAGCAGGCATCTCCGTCACTGACTTCTGTTGCTATTCATCTACCACAGCTCCATGCTGGGTATGGCAAGCCTCTTCCAAGCCTTGTCATACTTCCCTCTGTAATGACACTTCTATTACTTCTTTGTGTGTGTCTAAATTGGCTTTAAATAGAGATGAACTTTCCATAAGGTGAAGTAAGTGTAGCTTGTAAACTCTGGGCATTTAGACTGGAGAGATGTGTGATTTGTCATGTTGAATGGCTTAGAGAAATGGCAAACAAATGTGATTTATGAACTGAAAGCCTATCAGCATCATGCAGGCTTGATGATAAGTGTTGCATTAACACTATTTATGGCATTGAATAAGAGCAAGGACTGTGAAGCTCGCAGGTTACAAATAATCAAGCAAACATTATATTCAGACACTGAGATTACCCTGAGGGCGGTTATCACTACCAGCTCTGCCTGTGACTCAACCCAGCGTCTACACAAAGCAGTCAGGGCCAAGAAGTGGGAGCAGAGAAAAGTTTTCTCCCAGAAAGGAGAGAAGAGATGTGGGAGGGTGCAACCAATGAAGGTGCATGCCATCGCTCCAGCATTAGGAGGGGCACTGGACATTTGCTGAGCTGTTGAATTTAGGCTGGGCCTGCCTCCTCTGTGGATGCCTCACATAGGACCTTCCCTCCTGAGGTCTGGTGTAGGAAAACTTCAACATCAGAGCCACACACAGGCGTCAGTGTGGTTCTGGGGCAAGGGACCTGCTAGATGCATCCTTTGCTCTATGTCTATGGACCAAAGTGGGTTGTGTCAGCCTTCACCTGATGCAGTGGCTACTGGGATCAGTCCTGGTGCCCTTGCAGTAGAACAGAATGTGGCTTAGCTATTGCAGTAGGACTTTGCTTGGAGGCATACCCCTCGTAGCCCAGGTCAGGCTACATGCTGGATCTGCAGAGGACACGGTTCCGCAGCCTCTTCCACCGCTGCAGCCTTCTCCCAATAACCTTGCCCCATGCAACAACTTCAACTCTTCCTCTCCCAAATTTCCTGTTCAACTCTGGGTTACTAGAACATTTGTCACTTTAATTTCAATGCTGGGGTCACTTTATTACACAGAATATGATTTTCAGATCGATTGAGACATCTTAGTATTTACACTTGTTATTTTCCAAAATCTGTTAGACCTGGGTCACTATGTAGAACAAACATTTTCTTTGACAAAACACCACTTTGATAAGAGAAATTTTAAGATATTTTTGCTATCCAAGGACAAGTATTTCTCAGTTGAAGTGACTATCTCCTTGATTGAGTCTTTCTCATTGGGGAAAAAACTATGATTCAACATGATCTTCTCTGGTAGTGTAGGCATTACAGTAATGGGCCCATTTCAGAAACACTGTGGAGTCTTACACAATTCAACTAGTCAATATGAGTCAGATGAGAGATGCCAGCATACCCAGTGTAATGGTATATTTATCCTTTCAACTGCTCCTACCACTTAGTCCTTTATTTTTCACATGCATGAGATTCCTTACCAGTTATCCTTAGGACCGTATAGACTACGGCCAGGTCTTCTGGCCTGTCTGTACAGTGACGTTACTTCCCTGGCTGCTCGGGGTATCACAAAGCCAAACACTTTGATCAGTTAAACTCCAAACACTTTTAGGCAAAAGTACTGGAATATTTTGTGTCAATATAAAAATCATAAACATTGAAGGACTTTGAGATCAGCTGATCAGCACCTTTCAACCTCCTAAATGTGATAGCAATGTCACAGACTATTCGGGTGTGCCAATGACCCTTTTAATTTCAAACAGAAACTGTACTTGGTTTTCAAAGACTAGTGATTTTCCTTCACATAATATTATTCCTGGGGCATCACAAATGGCAAAAAAAATTCCCTGAGTGAAAACTGCAGAATTAGGTCATTAATACAAGGTCAAAAAGAGCTTTGGTTTCACCTAGCCAAGGCTTTAATGGTTTCATGGGACAGAGCTCTCCAACCCTGCATCTTCTGCAGCTACCCTTTGCTTTCCCTTAGTTACAGGGACCTATTTGCTGCTGCCACTCAATGTCCTCAGCTGCAGCTGAGAACCTGCATCTTTCTAAAGTATTCTCATTTTTTTTGCCATTTTTCAGCTCCCAAAACACAGCCTTAACTAACACTTCTGGGTGATTTAGTTGTTTTTCTGCTTTTGCAACTTCTAACCACAGGTTTTTCCTGCTGTAGCTTTGTTCTGTGTTTCCACATAGTACTTTTCTGGGTTCGTGCAACTGCTGGGAATACAGAGTCAGAGCAATACATGGAGTTTTAAGGCAGAGTCCACAGACAGGTATTTGAGAGTTACACTGTTTAAAGTATATGTGTCACAGGAGAGTTTTCCACCAATCTTCCCCCAAATACCTGTGTTCTGAGAAACTGCCCCACCTATCTTCCTCTTAGCCGCCTTGCTGCAACACTTGCAGTTTTATAGACATCTCCTTATTTAGCCAACCAGCTAACAGAAACACAACTTTCCACTGAAGGCTAATGTAAAGTCTCAAGCGTGTGTCCTCAGCTGTTGCAAAATTATGCAACTAAGTGCAATAGGCTCTATCGTTTTACATCAGCTGAGAATCTACTTGCGAGTGCAAAATAAGTGGATGCAGCTGCAGTTATCTTCCTTGGGAGTTTGCCCCCATATACAATTGATTGCAGGTGGCTGAGAATTTTAGACAAGTTTTAGGTTTGTGGGCTGGTTTTTTTGTTTGCTTTGGATTTTTGGGTTTTTTTAATCTGCTGAAGTTAATTCATGTGGCTGCCCAGGGCCTGTAGCAACCATACCCCAACACAGGAAAGGGCATAGATGGAGCTAGTTTACAACACAGATTACCAGATTATAAACAAAATGCTATCTCTCTTGAAGTATCATGTGGCAGGAGAAAGATAAAATTGAAAATGTGACCCTTTTTTTCTTCAAATAATACAGTGCCATTCAACAGACTTAATCATCCCTAAAGACACATCTATTAATTGTTGGCCTGTCAATCAAAACCCTTACTAGACGTGCATTACATCACATCACAGTCTAGCAAATCTTCCTGCCAAAAACCTTTATATAGATTAATCTGATTTCAGAGGCCAGTTTTGTGTTTGACCTTTTACCCAGTGTCCTCAGGGCTGAAATTGAAGAGGATCTGAATGTTTTCTGTGTGCTGCTGAGCTGGGACTATGGGCTCTAGGCTGTCCCTAAGAGATTCCCTTCTTGGCTGCACTCTGCTTTATGCTGCAGCATGGAGACTGAAACTCTTGTACTGGAAAGGGACTCTGCCTTGGATGGCTGACTGACCTGGGGTAGATCTGCATTGCTACAAGAGAGCTCTTCTCCTCCTTCTTCTGGCCTGTCTGTACAGTGACGTTACTTCCCTGGCTGCTCGGGGTATCACAAAGTCCTGTTTCATTGAGATACCTGCACTGGGTTTTGAGATGATACAGTCCATCCCATGCATACTGCGTATACCCACTGCACTGCTGTGGCCATGCACCCCGGCAGAGATTGCTGTGCTGGGGGTGACCCTGGAGCCTTTGCCCCAGGAGGAAATAACTGCTTTGCTAAGGGAAAATCGCACATGCCTCAGGAGAGCAGGCATCAAATTGACAGCCCAAGGAGGTTGCCAGCCTGTGTGTTGGGATGCTGAGGGTGAGAAGTAAATGCACTAATAATCATCGCAATTTGAAAGGCAGCCCTGCCCAGATTTCCCACACCAAACAGGGAGGCACACGGTCCTGCTGTTGTGCCACACTGAGAAGCTCTGGGCTATGTCACACTCACTGCATTCACTGCTCTGCTTTGTGACAGGCTTTGGAGATGCTGGATTTCCTTTGCTAGTTAGTGCAGGTTAACACAGATACTCCAGATATTCAAGGTGCCTCTGCAAGTGCAGCACCAGATAATGTGTATCCATAAACATAAAATAATGACTGGCAATAACCAGTATCACCTCTTCTGTTGGGGTTGTCCTGGTGTCACTGCTCTCTCCCTCCCCACAACCCCAGGCAACTCTGTTTCTCAGTGTTATGATGAGGAACTGAAGTTGTAGGATGATGTTTATCCCATTGGGCTTGACACCTTCTACACTGCTGTAGAGCAAAAAAGCTGGTGCCTTCCTAGTCAACCTGGATGGTAGAACTTGGAGGGGCCACTCCATTTCAAAGCACTTGTCATCATGTTGGTGTTGTATGCAGCTCTCTCAGATCTGTAGTTGACTACTGAATCTGAAGAGGTTATAAATTTATTTACCAATGGTGCATCAGGCTTCATGTACCCAGTTGTGCTGGCACTTCAAGTCTCTTTTGAACTGAAATAAAAGCAAATGGCAAAGGCTGAGGCTTTCAGGATAATGTCATTTATCTTCTCAAAATCTGCTTTTTAGTTGTCAAGCAAAACAAATTCACAATAGCTAGACAAGGTCTTGTCTGGCATCACTGTATTTTTATTGGTCTTCAATGTAACTTGAAAATATTAGGCCATATAATAGTGCTCACTTTTCTATTGATTTTTTCACACAGTCTGATAACACAAATGAAAAAAATGTGTGTAATTAGACAGATTTCCTAAAGCTGGGAGACTGGAGAAAGCCACGCAGCAAGCTTTCCCTGCATCTAAAACTTCGATATGGTTCCTAGATTCATGAAGTACAGACAAACTTGAAGACAGCAGGAAAAGTGCCAGTAAACAGTGAGAAAAAAATGCTGCCTTCATATTTGAAGGAGATATTTTTCCCCTTTGAGAGAGGATAAAAACAGATCTTCACATCTGCAGGACAAAGTGGCTGTAGCAAGGTTGCCCATGCAAGCACCATCTTGTACTGCCAGTGTGAGTGGCTGCAATGCAGCTCTCCTTCCTGAGGCTTGCTTACAGAAAAGAGGATTGCTCACAGTTTTTTCTGGTTCAGAGGCAATTCAAAACATCCAGGTGACCTTCAGGTATCTTCCCTGGAAGTCATGTCCACTAATACAGTGCTAGTTGGCTACTGTGGGAGAGGAATGACCCACTGGTGTAGTGTATCAGCCCAAAGTTAGCCCAGAATTAGCATGGCAAGTCCCTTACCCCAGGACCCCAAGCTGTACCAGGCTTTTTTTTTTTTTTTTTTTTTTAGTTTTTCATCTAGCATTTAAATGTGTTTTGTAGAATTTTCTTCTTTTTCTGCTTGGCCTCCAGTCTTTGCGTAAAAATGTTTCTTCTTTAAAGTTGAGAGAGTTTAACAGTTGTCCTTGAGGCTAAAATAGCAACAAGAAAAACCTAACCAGCCAATCCAAAAAGAGTGGATTATGAGCTTTTATAAAACTTTTGTTGGAACAAAGATCATTTGAGTTTTTCTCCTCTGATTCACCCATAGCTTGTGTGCAAAAAAGCCCCTTCCACAGAGGAATTAAGCTGCACTCAATTCCTGGTAAATTCAGCTGGTGAGATGGCTCCACTGACCCTCTCCATCATGGCAGCAGCTTTCCCTGGCTGACCCCAGGGCATGTTGTCCCAGCCAGCTGTGACATAGCAAAACTCTGCTTGGCACACAGGCTACTATGCATTCCAGGGGCTCATCAGGGATGAGCAGAGTGTTTATGAACTTTCTGGAGCTTGTTTACAAAAAGCCTCTTGTTCAAAAGTCATAGTAGACAAATGGTCCTTACTGGGACAATCTTATTCCTTTTAGTTTTGAGTTGAAGCTTTAAGCTGCTCTCCTCTCCCTTCTTCACACAGGAAGTGGAAAGGATTGGAGGTCAGCAACAATCTGCAGGACCTATGGGGAACCATAAAAGCAGTTTTACTTTTTCTGGCTGATACTCCTGCCATCCTGGTCCAACAGCTGCAATGGTATTAAATTGCATGACAGTGCAAGGGGCAAAAAGTTTTGCAGTTGTTGTCAGTTTTACTTTAATAATTTTTACAGTGTTCCCTGTGTGTATAAGATCTTCTGTGAATCCCATGTAATTTCAGTCACTGAATAGTTAAAAAGGCAGCACATTCTGCTTCTGCCACCACCACAAAGTCTCCTTTTTTCTGGGATAACATCATCTGGTAGTGGCCTCTTTCTTGGGATTATGTCTGACCCTTGTTATATTTATTAGACCCTATAGAATCCCTGTCTTACAATAAATTACATCATCTTAACAATATATGATATACAAATATAGTCTTTACTGAATGATATCCAGGAATCTGGGGAGGAGAGAAAACCGAAATAAGTTCTTCAAATGTTGCCTAGTAGGGCATGTTTTTATTGAGGACCTTTTTTTTTTTAACCTCTTACACAAACAGGAAATCTTAATTTAATTCAGATGTGTTTTATTATAGTTTGAATTTACCAACTAAATAACAAAGAGCAAAAAGCCTTCCATGCAAGAAAAAAGCCAGGACACTCTGCCACTGAGGATTTGCAGAGCTTTGGAAGTATACATAATTCAAATAGGAGCATAGAACTACTCTTAATACAAACTAAGGACAGCTTAACACTGAAAGGGATTGTCCTACTCTCTCCACACTTGGCCACAGAGTCCCACATCCCCTTTTGCACCATTTCCATGCAGTGGGTTGGATCAGTGTGAGATTAAATCATTGTTCCATGAGATGATTCACATTACAAAACTATACCCTGGGATCTTGTCACTAAATCCCCCAGAAGTGTTCCTCTAAAATCCCTCCTCTTAAGGGTGCCAGAAGAGTGGAAGCAGAAGGTGTTTACATTTCCCCTGAAGACTCAGTCCTTCTATCAGCCCTCAGAGCAGTTTACTGACTAAATTCTCTATGTATTTGAATAATTTATCATATGAATAAATTCATTTATGCCAAATGAAGAGGTGGACTACTGGGATGCAGTAATGCCAACACAACAAAATTGAAGCTGGAGTGGTAAGGGAAATGAACCCCTAACAATGGCAAGTGGTACTGTCTGCTCAGGCAGCAGGAGACAGCTGTGACCACATCTGAAACACGAGAATGTGGGGAGGTACGGAGCAGCATCTAAAAAAGGCTACAGAATAAGCAGAGCTGAGCAAAAAAGCAAGCTGCTCTTTTTGAGCTGCAAAAATATGTTTGTTACAGAATGACTGAAAACTAAATTGCAAGTTTTATGTCTCATTCCAAATTCTCCAATTCAGAAAGTATAAAAGTAACATTAATGTGCCTTTTACTCCCCACTAACATTTAAGAAATAGAAGTCTCAGCTCCTGCCAAATGATTTGTCACCCCAAGCCCTTGACTTGAGTAACTGATGTGTATGCATTACAGACACATGCAGCCCAAAGATCGAAAAAATTAAAAGACAGATCTCAAGTAGTGTAAACTGGTGTTTGTCCAGCCTACACCAGCTGCTGATCTGGTCCGTAAATGTCTTACAGCAGTAATAGTTGGACAGATTATGGTTTGCATTCATCAAACACTGATGAGTGCTACCTAACTAAGCATGCTTTGCTCACATTTGTGGCCAGGAGATTGATTGTTTTAAACATTTTTAAAATTCCTCTTCCTTTAACTGTTCTTCGAGGAAATCATTACATGCCACAGTCAAAGCAGCAACCAAAATGACAAATTCATTAAAATCCACTTCATTGTCTTTATTGGAGTCCAGATCTTTCATAATCTTATCAACCAGAAGAGGATCCTTTTGGCCCTAAAGAGAAAGAAAAGTGAGTTAGCTGTGCAGATCTCAAATGCATAATTCTGAGACACCTGACGGTGCAACCCACTGGTATGCCACAAGCCCTGGTGCTATTAAATGAAAGGCTGCATGAAAAATGCACCTGAATATTAATGTAGCAGTAGTCACAGCATTAAAAACATAGGCCTGGAGTGCCAAAAGTGTGCAGCAAAAGAAACTGAAGACAGTGCAGCTCTTGTGAGGAAAACAGGTACACAGGCACAGAAATGAATCAAACAGATTTTAGGAGCTACTGAGCACTGATTTCTTTTGACAAGATGGATTTATAATGTGCATTTCTCCGTGTCATTCCCTAAAAACCAGTACTTAGATTTTCAACAGGTTATTCATAAGTGGTCGTATTATACCTCCATTCATTACATTCAGAAAATCTTTACTTAGCAAACAAGACATCTTATTCAATTGGAGTAAGAACAATGAATCTTGTAATAATAAATCAACAGCAAAGATTAAAAGAATATTAAATTCAAGGAAATAGAGACAATGTAAAAAAAAAATCCTGCTGATGGTGATAGGGTCCACAATTCTGACAATTAAGAGAATACAGAAAAACAGTTATTTTTCTTTATTCCATAAAAAGCATCCATGATTTTAATTAAGAACATAACAAATGTGCAAAGACATATTCAGATCAGCAGCTTATTACTGAAAGGATTTTCTTAGCATCTCTCTGCAGGGCACACAAGCAACTGTACTGCAAGGCCACTGTGCACAAGATACGTTCTTGTCTCTTGAGAACTGGTTGCTAGATATAATTCTTTGAAGAACTTATCTATGCCCTGTTATTAAAAGTGAACAAATAGAGAAAAACCTGATTAAAGCCTGATTTAGTGTTGATTTTGCTACTGCTTCTAGGCTGCCCTTGCCCTCCAAAAGCACAGAGGGATAAGTGGAGCGCAGGTGGCCGGCTCTGTCTCTGGTGGCACATGGCAGTGCACCATGGCTGGACCACCCTCTGAAAACACACTTTCCAAATGAAATATTTCATCCCATCTACTTACATCTGGCTCCACAAAGTCAACTGTCATCTGAGAGGCTGTGGCAGGATGTGCCTTGCATAAGGAAATACTATTCCCAAACACGTTCATAGCTATTTATCCAACCCATGAACAGTAACTTAAGAGATCTGGGAGCTGCATCTTACTGAAAGGAAATCAGTGAGCTCGCTGGTGAGTAGTTCCTTGAGTTCTCCTTTACTGAGCTTGTATCTGTCTCCTTCTTTGCCAGAGTAGTGATGGAAAACCCTGATCAAAGTGTCCATTGCGTCTTCCAGTGGTGTGGACATAGCAGCGAGCAGAAGAGCTGCAGGGCAAAGATCCAGATTCAGTGACATTGCACAGAAGCCAAACCAAAGGCTAGTCTCAGGGAAGGGATGGATAACTAGATGAAGAAAGAAATAGTTATCAGTACTGAAAAAATGGGTTTTCACTTGTTCCATCCTGTCAGCTGTGTGTAAGCAAGGCTATACTTACAAAATAAAACATTGTCCTGAACTTACTAACAATTACTCCAATAAGAAAAATAGAAAGGAAGACCTTTATTTAAGAAAGTCATCTACTGTGTATTCATTTTGCAAAGCTACTGTAAAAGGAAATCTTTTGTACCAATACCTGAAAACACAGGGAAAACGGAGGCACACCCTCCTACGCGTTCATTCAAAAGTTTTCTCAAGAAAATGAGATCAACAAATAGCAGTGTCCTAAATGGACGCACATTTATACAGAAGGCTCTACACTTGTTTCTTGGGCCATTATAAGAAAGTCATCATTAATAAGGATAGAAACATCAGCTTTCAATTTATTTGTCTGTGTTTGCTTTGACTGACCTTTTTTGCCTGTAAATTACCTGGAATAAACAAATGTGAGCTAGGTACCCCAAAGGGTTTGCTTCAACGAGTACACAGTAAGAAGGTACATGCGGAAGCACCACCAAGAAAAAGATGGAAATGCAATTAGTTGCTGAGTAGCTGACTCAAAAAGTAACTAAAAATATAAATCAAGTGAAAGGGAAGCATTATGTTGATTAAGCCATGGGACAGAAATTTTAAAAAGCCAGAATTAAATTCAAGGTAAGACTGGAGTCCTAAACAACATCACTGTGCAAAGGCTAAGACTTACCTGCTTTACAGGTTAGCTGAGGCGTATGCAAGAAAATATTCAGATCACAGAAGGTGATGGTCACCTTCCTTTCAAAACCTATGCACAGGCTCTTGTTTATCAGGCTGAGTGGATTACACTAATAGAGACAGACGTATAACTGTCACAAGGATGACAGGGCTTCTGTTTCCCTCTGCATTTGCCTACTCTGTTCAATAAAAGCCGCTTGCTGTAAATGGGTCACTAAAATATTCACTAGGCAGAGCAGAGGGCTGTGTGTGGAACATACAAGATATTTTTTATTATTTCACCTTTTACAAATATGTCCATCCAGTCACCTGAAGGTCAAAATCAGAAAATGCTAGCAACCACCAAGTCAGTACAAAACAACTTTCCCCCATTTTCAAAAGAACTCTTTATAATCTGCCTCTCTGCACTTCTACAGCTGAGACTCTAAATGCCTCAGTGCTGGCAGCCAGTGTTCAAAGCTACTTGGGTACCTAGGGGTAGGCTTGTAGCCGAGTATGCCACAATTCCCTTGGAATATCTACCTTTATTGTCAGATGTCTCCATAAGCCTTGGCTCTTGCTGAGTGGAATTCTTGCTGTAGTATGTATTCTCAGGAGGAAACAAGGAAACCGTTTTCAGAGGAAGGTGTACCTGAAATCATATTGTGCACTGATCAACAGGCTTGGCTTCATTTTTATCAGTCCCGCACAACTGCAGTTCAGCATCTCTCTTTTAATATGTGAACTTTCCCCAGGAGAGCTTCCGCTGCCCTGACACCAGGAGCTCATTGCCCCCAGGAGCAATGGCTGAGGGACAGAAGAAACATCAGCTTCACCATGGTAGGGCCTACTTAGCATCTGAAATATCAAATGGCCAGTTTTCACGACAACCACATGAAATGGAAAACTGCTTTGCTTTGGGTTTGCTTTCCCTCAATAAAGCCTCCCACCTGCTGCATACACATGTCCAGCGAGCACAACTATGCAGATAAACAGCAAGAGGGCATACAGCTGCAGATCTTTCTCTTTTTTATTCCAGTCAGAGGGGAAGAAAATGAAATGGGCATTGTTTTTACCTCTGAAAGCCTCCAGGCACACACAATTTTAAGTACCATAGTAGATCTCAGCCCACAACTCTGCCTGCCTCCTTTGCTTCCAGACGTGATGCTTCTTCCATCTGTGCTCTTGTGACAAGTGTTCACAACCCAAGGGGTCTCAGCTGTGCTTCTGCGAGAAAGGGAAAGGAAGAGGTTCCAGGCAAAAATGCTGGAACTCAGCAGCATGAGGTGTGATTGTATGTAAAGTGGGTTTTTTCCAAAACAGTAGGCAGGCTTTTTTGGTTAAAGGTCCCTGCAGACATGGACAATACTGTAGGCATGGTGTATGTCTTCAGCTCCCATCACTGAGGTCGTGAGTGCTCACCAGGGATGGAGGGAATAGATGCTGAGTTAAGTTTGAGACAAGATCCAGGTGGAAACCAGCCTGGAAATGTTGATAGGCAACAAGCAGAACCTAATCCCTCCTGGAGTCAAGGGAGAGCTTGACATCAGGTTTGCTCTCCATTCCTCTTCTGTATTTGGGGACAGCTTACAGGTGCACAGTTTTGTACAGAGGGAGTCCCTGGTCTAGCCAGACCATATCCAGCTAGACGTGGGAGCAGAACATGGGTGATATAAGGTGCAGCACAGCTCTCCCACTCAGATCCTGGGCATACTCCGTGTCTTTGCAGATGCTATGAAAAAGCCTCTTATGGACTCTCTTATGTACAGCCATGCAGGGCTATGTCTTGCCTGTGATTCACTAGTGCTTGTAACTGTTGCTCAGAAATATTAACCAGATAAATGTTATAACACTGGGGTTTTGCCATTTATTCAACAAGAGTTTCACTCATAACCACAAGAAACCACAGCTGAGTCAATACATAGGTATAAAATCCTCCTGTTTATCTATTATGGCTATCCTCTGCCTGATGAATATTGCAAATTAATTATCTAAGCAGAGACTATAGGAGGTACAACTTCCAGGAAGCACGTATAAACTTTCAGAGCTGCCATCCTCAGGACAGAATACAGGAGGGTTTTCTCTTTCGTCTCTAGGACATCAGCTCAATAATTTATACAGTGATATAATCTGTGCAGTCTCTTTCAACAGCTACTTTCATTCCAGCTAATTGTGTAAGAAACTCTCTATTCCATGCTGGTGGATTACATGTACACAGTAACAGCTGCGCTGAGCTTGTTTGTTAAGAGGTCCATCCAATTTGCTGTGTCCATCCCTTCCCTCCTTCTCTAGCTGTTCGCCAGCAGCTCCAGTGGCAGCAGAGATCTCCTAAGGGTAGGTTCCAGGGGCTACTCAAAATTCATGATTGTCAGTCGACTGTTTTTAACCCTTCAACAAAAATGTCAGCACAATTTGTTTTTATAGAATATTTAATAGGCTTTGAAGAGAACTAAAGTCAATGTCACCTGTGAGCACTTCTGTATAAGGGCAAGACCCAACTCTGTGTCAGCAGCCACCATTCCCACTTCGATCCTTTCCTGCACTCTGGTTTCCACCAGGGTAAACATGTGAGCAGAAGCTGACACATGGGTGACAGAGGGAGCAGAACTGCAGCATGACTGGAGATGTGAAGATGGATGCCTTCTTCATTCGTGACTAAAGTTTGTTCTTTGCAACATGCTGAATCACAGCAGTGTTGGTTGGAAGGCACCTCTGGAGGTGCCTAGTCTCACATCCTGTTCAAAGCAGAATCATCACCAATGCCAGACCAGATCAGTCATGGCTTCTTTGAGTTAAATCTTGAAAAACTCCAAGGATAGAGATTTCACAAATTCTTGGGTAACTTGCTCTAGTGCTGCACTAGTTCCTTGGGGAAGATGTTTCTTCTAATATCCAGTCTGAGCATCCCAAGCTGCGATTGGGGCCACTTTTTGCACCATCTACCACTAACAAAAAGTTTGACTTTGTTGAATTTATAAATTACCTTCAAATATTCTAGGCTCCTCAGCTGAACTCAAAAATAAACTTGAAAACAGCCTGCTCCCTTACTGGCCCAATCTGGTTCCATGCTTTATTGTCCTCTTCACGTTGTGTGTTTACCCCTCACAGACTACTCCAGCTGAACCCTTCTCCTAATGACTATTACAATACTAAAGTACACGGCAAAATCAATGAATGTCAGAAGCAGAAGGGCAGATTTTTCACCTGCCATGGCACAAAGACTGCACAGGGCCAAATTCTGCCATCTTTGCTCAAGCACTAATAGATGCTAGCCTTACAGAATGAGTCAGCCATCTGATTTCACTGAAGGCTGCTGAGAGAAGCAGAGCTTGTTCCTTGCCCTGTGATGTGGTTTAACTCCAGCTGGAAACTAAGCCCCACACAGCTGCTCTCTTGCTCCGCCCCCCGCCGGGTGGGTTGAGGGAGAGAATCAGAAGGGTAAAAGTGAGAAAACTCATGGGCTGAGATAAAGAAGGTTTAACAGGTAAAGTAAAGCTGTGCACACAAGCAAAGCAAAATAAGGAATTCATTCACTGCTTCCCATTGGTGTTCAGCCACCTCCAGGAAAGCAGGGATCCATCATGCCTAGTGGTTACTTGGAAAGACAAATGTCACCACTCCAAGTATCCCACTTCCTTCTTTCTCCGCCAGCTATATATGCTGAGCTTGATGCCATAAGGTATGGACTATCACTTTGGTATGTTGGGGTTGGCTGTCCTGGCTGTGTTGCCTTCCAATTTCTTGTGCAGCCCCAGCCTACCCACTGGTGAGATGGAGTGAGGAGCAGAAAAGGCCTTGGCTCTCTGTAAGCACTGCTCAGCAGTAACAGAAACATCCCTGTGCTATCAACATTTTTTCAGCACAAATCCAAAACATAGCCCTGTACCAGATACTATGAAGAAAATTAACTCTATCCCAGCCAAAACTAGCGCACCCTGTAAACCTGAGAAATGGCCCAGGCAGCTAATGGCTGCTTCCTTTCATTTTAGTTGGGGTAATGTGTACCTCTACAACTGCCAGGCAGGTTGGCTGTATAGGACTGCTCTTCCTCTCTTACAGGGAGATGGGGCAGTCAGACCACAGGCAGCAAATCTTATGTCTGGTCTCTGCTCCTCAAAAAACTGAGCAGAGCTCTGCCCTGTGTTAGAGCAATCAGCCCTTGACATAGGGCAGCGGCCTTCTTCCTCCACAGCTGGGAAGGAGAAGTTTTGAGTTCTTGGATCACCAGGATTTTTTCTTGATCTCTTCTTAAGACAACATAACACAGGCTGCCTTTAAGCCAAAGCAGACTGTAAACTGACAGTCTAAGCCACAGTAAAATACTGCTCAGCTTAAGTGGGAGGATCTCATACTTTGGGCATCTGTTTTTCAACATTTGCCAGAATGCACGTGGGGAATATTTTCTCACAAAAAATTATTGTGCTGGGAAAGGCAAGTCAGCCTCCCACCCACATCCTGTCATTATTGGTTTTTCCCAAACTCACACTGCTCTTGGGATGCACGTGTTTTGAATCAATGTTGTACCCCCAAAGTGGCAAAAGGTATGATGGGAAGCAACAAGGGACATTGCAAGGCTCAGAAGGACAGATATACTATACACTATAAAGCTTACATTAGACTAGAGCCTAAATTAGACTAAGGACCTTATTTATATGGACTGAAGAGCTTTTAAGAGACTTACATTTGAACCAGTATTTCTTGTTAAGTTATAATGAGCATTTTTACATTTTTAGTATTGTTAATATTTTAATCTGTATTCTGTTTCTTTATCTGTGTGGTTGACTGATTTTTACGTCAAACCTTTACATCAGGCATGTCCCCCTTTCCCACAGGTTCTGGTTCCCATCTTCAAGACTGTTTTAACTGCTGTGATCCTACAGGCAGCAGAATAGCAAAGAGCTATTAAAGCTCTTGCTAATACCTTTTACCACCTCAACTCAGTGTTTTACTCTGTAGGGATCTTTTTTAATTGTTGAACTTCAAGAGCTGCTCAACTGAAGCGTAGGATGATCTCATTCTCTTCTGACTGCCATTTTGGACAAGATTGTACACTTCTTTTCCAAAAGACTTTTTCATTGAAATGTCCAGATCATTGAACTCTGCTTGTTCCTGTACTGGTAATTTCTCTTGTGATACTTGTGTAGAACAGCAATTGGAGTATTTTCTGTACTTGTGATACTGATTTGTGTCACCACCTACTGTGCCCTTCTTCTCCTCCCAGAAAATCAACCACCTTTTCCTCCTTCTGTGAGCAACCAACCGTTACTAGCCTGTGGAGGCAACATGAAATTGTATAGGAATGTATAGTTATCTGGAAAATAGCCTAGAGTTTTGAAGTGATATTCTGGCTATACAAGCTCTTTCTTCCCCGTAAACCTCTGAAGCAGATGCATCTATCTAGTGTGTATCATCCAAGCCATTTTTTACTTTAATGCAGCCTATATACACCAAGGAAGGATACCAAAATAGTGTAACATACCTTGGCGTAGACACAGAGTCAGAGCTACCTCTGCCTCAGGTAGTGGCAGGAGGTCTCATAACAGAGCCACAGAGCAGCTCTCTCCCTGTAACTGGAGAACCAGCACCCAGTGCCAGCTGGCTTTGTTAGCTCACATTACAGCTAGTATTTGGCAATACATCATTTTCTGAACAATGCCAAAATAGTAACTTCCTTTGTGATAAATATACTGATTGGTAAGGCAAATCCGCCCTTTTGAGACACACTGTTCTGGCCGGCTCATGTTTGTTCCTAATTCAAACTTGTATCAAAGTGCAGCAGCCTTCAACCTAATTCACTTCAACGTCCAGTTCTTTCCACAAGGTTTTTGCAGCTAGGTTCAGGTTATGCATCCTAACTACTGGGAGCCCTCCTTGCAGGGGCTGGTAAACTCAAACTCTGTCAAAGGATGGTGGCCAAGTCATCTACTAGGTTGTAGCAGCAGGAAAACCTTCCACAGGTTCTCCCTGGTCCTGGGTGGGCTGTTGAATGAGTCCTGCCTTACTTCCTCCTTCCTAATCTCCAGTTACCCACACAGCAGCTATTTCTTTGGGAATGGGCTTCCTAGGGCTGGTATGACTAACTCTCTGGGGACAATGAGCTCCACGGAGCAGTAAAAGCCCCTGGCTCATACAACCACGTCCTTGTACATGTGCTTGGCCATGCCACAATGAGTAGGCAGCCATCAAGGCAGATCTCACTGTGTCTTTTCCATCCTCTCTGGTCTGCCTGCAAGCTGTGAGCTCAAAAGGGCTAGTTGTCTTGAGATAACTAGCAAATAAATTCACCCTACTTATCACTACTGCATCGGCAGAAATAAGTATCTACCAAAAGATGCAAGGGGAAAAAAAAACCAGTCCAGATCGATTTAATTCAATATTCCTGGGCACTGTTGATGTTAAATCAATACAGAAAAATAAAGCGAATAAAGTTTTCTCTTAGTTTGTATGTATACAAAAAAATGAGGAAAACTTCTTTTGGTCTGGGGCTGCCCCTTAGTGTCCT
>NW_010318073.1:33875-42766 GCF_000700745.2 Antrostomus carolinensis
TGACGATCAAAATGCTTCAAACTGCAGGACTCGAGGGAGTCAGATCCTACCTGACTGCTCCAGGACACCTGTAGATGTTTCACCACTGTGTTACTACAGCAAGCTCTGCATAAGCACCTGTATTATCAACAAAAAGTCAAACAAGAAGTAATATAATTAAAAATTACAGAGAAAAAATACCTGTTGCCCACGGCTTGTTAGCTAGAGCTACAAACTCTGTAGAGTGCTTACCACAGGTCATTGTTAAAATAATGTGATTTAAGCATGTGCTTTGCTGAATTCAGGCTGCGTATTCCACTAATGAAGAGCAAGTTGACAGCAGCAGGCATCTGTGGAAACCTTTGCCCTGTAATAATGCATCCCAAATTTAATACCTGCTGTGGGAAGAAGAGAGTTCAGAAGCATTTAACGCTTCTGAAGAAAAGACCAGAATAATGTAATCTCCTCTAGAGCTATTACATGAACAATCTGCAAAAAGCCATGGATTCTTGTCCAAATGCAATGGGATCAAGAAGCCTGAAGAGGGCACTGAGAGCCAGTAGATTGTCCAGGTACAGAAAGTGTGCTTAAAGAACGTATGGGTGTAGCAGAAAACCTTATTTAATATTTTGCATGTGTTTTCACTGTGGTGGAGCTTCGGGAGGGAGAAAGGGACATGCTGAATGATCTGTCTCAAGCTGAAGTGTAGGTAGAAGATGCTGTAGGGCAGATCCCCAAAACAGGCCATAACGAGTTGCCAGAACTGGATGGTATTCACATTGGAGCTCTAGAAGAACTTGAGGTGGATGAATGATGGGAGCCACTGGCTGAAATCTGCCTCAGGACCAAAGCATAGAAACCTAGCAGGTATGATGTCAAGTGGTGAGGTGCCAGGCAACATCCAGAGAACCACTGACCCTTAAGTCTGCTATCTATATTGGGTAAAGCTGTAGAGACCAGCCTGAAAAACAGAAGAGTGGGAACATGACCAAACACAGTACACCAAGGAAAAGTGAAGAGAAGTCATAACTTAAATCTACTGATGTTCCCTGAAGGAGTCCCTGATGGGTGACCTGCCTGATTACTATCTACCTTGTTCCCAGAAAGCATTCTTCACTCTTAAAGAAACCAGGCTGCCATGGGATATAAGAAAAAGACTCACACAGTAAACGACTAACTGAAAGATAGGAAATAAAGAATAAATAGTTGGGTTTTATAAGTGAACTGACACCATCAATGAAGTTCCACAGGAACCTGTCCTGGGGCCAGTGCTATTCAACATACTCATCAGTGATCTGGAAATGTGAATGAATAATGAAGGGATAAAGTTTTTTGTTGAATAAAGCTACATATAAAGTTAAAGTCCAGCTGAGAAGAATGCAGAAGGACCTCATGGAGCTGCGTGATATAGTGTCAGATAAATTCTGCATAGATAAACACAAAGCAATGTGCAGAAAATCAGTTTTTCATACATGGTTATCAGTTTTGAATTGACTGTTAAGATTCATGAATGAGATCTTAGGGTTACTACAAGTGAAAATGTTGGTCCAGTAAGAATCTGAAAACAAATAGGATTAGGAAAGAATTAGAATATGGAAAAACAGAAGTGTATTTATGTCACTAACTAAGTTCAAGGGGAGCTCAATTCTTCAACATTATGGTGGTCCTTCTACCTTCATTTTATAGAAAGCAAGATTAAAAGAGATAACAAGAAGAGAAGCAAAGAAACAGCTTCTGTATTAGAACAGCTAAATACACAAGGCACATCAGTATGCAGAAGGAATAACTGAGCAGGAAAGTGGAAGAAGTCCATACCATTGAGAGTGGAATGGTGAAGTTTAGTAAGAATTAATTATTCATGGTCTTTTCCAATACAAAAATAAGGAGAAATTAACAAAAAAAGTTCAAAACAAACAGAACACTCTTAATCTGTGAAACAGCTTGCTATGACAAAATCCTGGGAAATATTTAGAGCTGCTAAATACAAAAGCTTGTGTCATGTTCAAAACACAGATCATGAGAGACTGGATGAGTATTCTGGGGAAGTACCAGCCTTGTCCCACTCTAGTCCTCTTTTCTACATGCCTGCATCAGCCACTGTTCCTAACAGGTTACTAGATGAGAACTAGTTTTTGCCTGACATGAAAGGCCAGTTATATTCTTATGCTATTTGAAAAAACAGGATCTACCTCCCATAACAATAATATGGGACAGTGTTAGTTCTGATAAACAATCTCTGCTTTCCTGGGGGACTGTATGGTTTAAATGATTGTGCCAATAATATTGGAATAGGGAGAAAATTAATTTAAAAGTCCAAGATAGGCAAAACATTAATTTCCAGGACCAGGTCATAGCAAAGCAGAATTCTGAAAGCAGAATGCTTGTAGTTCTCCCTGGATGTTCTCATGACTATCAGAGCTGAAGCTGCTCTGACGGATCTGCTGTAGAAAAGCAAATTTTTGATGGTACTAGGAATGGAGCTGGACCAACAAGCGATGCATGTCTCAGCAGGAGCCAAGCTGAGTATTAAAAAGCTGATGTAAACTGAGAGACAAAGGCAGATGTTTGTAAGGTACAACTGTTTTAATTGTCTTTAAAGGACAAGGAAATTAGCTGGTTGTTCCAAGTTTAATGAACACCATAAATAACAGCCCAGAGACATGTTGCACACGTACAAACCAAGAACAGCTGAGATGATGGAAGGAACAGAGAAAGCCAACAGGCATAAGTTCCTCTTCACACCTCAGAGTTTACTTAGAATTTGGGGCTGCATGTTTTCTCTCTGCTTGAAGCATAAACAGAATACACAGTGTTGTGCAGATACACCCAAGTTTATCAGCAAGATACACTACCTTGCTGTGGTGCCTCCATCCCTCACCTTTGCAGAGTAGCAGCAGGAGCTTCTGGCCCCACCAGCCCTGGCAGGTGCCTTGTCCAAGCTGCTCGCCAGAGGTGAGGTTCCTTCGTGTTACACAACATGGTGGCACCATGGGCTTCAAGTTGGTCTCCTGAGTGACACCCCAGTCACCCTCCTGTCTCATACTACTGTCCTGTGTTGTCTGGCATGTCAGGTGCTGAGAGGCTGGATGTAAGCCTGGAAGAGTGATAGAGAATACACTTGCACTTTATGTCTCTGGACACAACTAAAACAATGGCAAAACTCACTCTGCAGTCTTTGCCAGTGCCATAGAGTGCTCTGATCTCTCTGTTTCACTTCTTGCTGCTTTTATCCTTGCTGATGCATTTCCCAAGTGTTAAGACTCATGCAGCCTTTCAGCCCCTGTGTTTGCAGGAAGGTACTCCCTCACTTCTGAAAGCTCAGCTCCAGCAGACCTCCTCAGGTCTCACTCTGCAGTATGAAGTTCTCTGAAGAGGTTGTGTATCATTTCCCATGATCTTGCTATAGGAAATCTGTCTTTTGTGGTTCATCAGTTAGCTCACTTTCAAGTCCTCTATATTAGATGTACAGAAGTAGTCTGAATGGAACTGGTTTCAGCAAACACCTCTGATCTGTAAAAACAAAGACATTACATAGATTTTGGAAGAGAATAAGTAGACACAATAGATGCTGGAAAAGGAGAAATCAACACAAGGGACTGTAGAACTACTACTCAACCAATACACATCACAGTTAAAATATTATATTAAAATTTGGAAATAAACTGGAATAAAACCACCAAACTGAGTTAAAATGGGCGAGTAAAAGTTATGACAGATAGAAAGCCAACAGAGCAATTATCTGCTTCGTGCCACTAACAAGTCACCATGTCTGTTGTGGAAAAGAGAGTGACTGTGCACAAATCCACTTAGAAATTTACAGCTCTGTTGCCTTCTAAAAGGATGAGTAATGTTTTATTGCTCTTACCTCGTTTTCCAATCACCACTATAACAGAGCCTTAAAAGAGCTGGTGTTACATTCACAGAGCTTCCTTTGCATCTCCTCCGTGCCATCCCAAACAATATTCCACCTTTAATCAGCAGGCGTTCCCTTTACTTCGAAGAACCACATAACACTGTTTAAACCTTTTCTCAGCCACAAAACATTTCATAGGTTGCATTCAAACTCTCTGATTCCAGTGAGTTTTCTACATTTGTTATCTGTAAGAGTTGGATAACAGCTATATTGTACCTTCTAAGAGGCGTATTATCTCTGTGAAAAGAAAGTCTTTCATAATCAGGAGTATAAGAATTTCTGTTATTTGCTTTTCAGATATATGACCAAAGACCCCGAGCTATGAAAAGGAGAATGTCAATGACTGGTATCACCTGCAACATTTTTTAATTTAAGCTTTTATTTCCTCTGCAAGTAGTTTTCTGCCTTTTTGCAGTGATTTTAGAGTGAAATCAGATTATACTTTTATGGTAAGTCTTTTCAAAACTAACTCTTTTGCTGTTTTTTAAAGGTTCTTTAAAAGTTCATTGTCCCTCTGGTATTTCCAGAAAAAGTGGGACAATACACTGACACAGATGCTGAGATTTGCATTAAATGAGATTTCTGATGCACTTTTGATAATACAAAGCACTGCCATCCCTGAACTAAAAAGCGTGATGATGATCTTTCCTTGTTTTCTTTTTCTAGAGAATTTATGTTTCTTGGGGTAACTGGCAGATACAAAAGGTTAGCAGGTTCTCAGGAGCAAGTACCTGGTACCATCTTCTTTCCATTGTGTTGATCTTGGTGCTTAAGTATGTTTATTTTGGTACAAAAGTATAAGTATTCAGATAGAAAGAAGCAATCTCAAGCACTTGAGGCTGTCAAGACTCCTTGGAGTCATAGTGTGGCAGAAGTAGAGCAGAAACCAGTATCAAAAGTGATTGCTGCCTTAAGTGTACAGCCCTCTAATTATAGCACCTTTATTAATTACACACACATGTTCTGTCTTCCAGTGGTCACTGAAACAACAAGTATAACAGGCATTGATGTGTTTTATTCTAAGGGTTATCTAAGTAAAATTATGCCACTCACAGAACAAATCAACAATAACTTTCCAACAACCAAACATTCCAGATGTTGTTGAGCTATGGAAAGCCCCTAAATGGTGATATTACAAAGTATCTAAAATTTTTTTTTTCAGGGGATTGAGTCCATGCATTTCCCATTCTTCATTCTTCAGCTCACTGTCAAGAGAAATTTGCAGTAAAATGAAAGGTGGATACTCTGAGTGTCTCCTCTAACGATGCAGCCCCACTGATGGAACAGGTCCAGCATTCCCAGCTGTCCCTGACTCACCTGACATGATGGGTTGCAGCTCAAGAGCTGCATCCCAGCCTCAGTCCTGTCTTTGATATCAAACAGAAGAGCACTTGCAGCATCTTTCAAGAGTGTCACAGTTCCTCACTGAGGAAGATTAAAGGCTGGTAAAAAAAGCTACAAATGGGACTCCGCCTTTGCTCAAAGGGTGGAGGAGATTCATTCTTTACTTAGGAAATACATTTATTTCTTACTTGAGTCCACTCTTGTGAAGAGGTGTGACCCACCACCCTCACCAACATGAAGTTAGTTGTAGCTACAATGGCCATAGTTGACATGCATTAAGTTATAGCCAGATATTTTCAGGTGAAGCAACATTTCCACAATGGCAAACTTCATGTGGGCTCAGGCACTGTGAAAATGATGAAAAAAAAAAATTAAAAAAAATCAGATATTGCTGACTATTAATAAACTTCTGCATGTCATAGTACTTCAGAAACCTGGAGATTACAGGAGATAAACAACAACACGTTCTCTTGTTTGGATAAGAATATTCTTGGAGATTTCATTTTAACAATGTTTTAGTTTCAAGAAAAATGAGGGAAACTGGAAGATACTGTGAGAATGTCCTGCTTCGAAACATACTCTTCAGGAGCCCTGTGTCTCTCCATAGCAATCTGCCTCCCTGATCCTGAGATTAGCAGGGATACCTACTATCATCTGCTAAATCCTTCTCCTTCTCTAAAATCAGATATATATGTGTGGTTTGAAATGGGGAATTACAAAACTGTCTGCACAGCATGGGGAAACCTGGATTAAGGCTTCACATTTGTCTATTTGTTAAAGAAAATGTACAATAACAGTTAGAAACACAAGAGGGAGCCTTTAAACACAATATCAGCTCTTTTTGAAGTTTCTCAGAAAACGAAAAAAAACATGATTCTACATTTAAAATTCTTTCCCCAGCTGACAAATAGTCCTCAGCCAGCTTCTAAACACCATCCATCTCCCTGGGCTTGGGCAGACACAGCATGGTTGGTATGTGACATGCACCTCTGCCCTTTGGCTGCTCCCATGCCACACTCTGTGCCCTTTGTCCACTGAGGTGGTACCAAGAGACTTTCTTATACTGGAATACTGGAATTCTCTTGGATCCAGGGGTGAGCATGTGAATTCCCAGTGGACACTCTACTGTAGAGTAGAGTGTCCACTGGGACACAAGAGTAGAGGAGATGCTTCCTACTCTGACTGCAACAAAGCAGCTTTGGTTTCTTGTGTAAGTGGTGAAGTGGATGCTCTGGAAGGATGGAGGCTGCTAGGTCAGATGTGCTGAACTGCCCTCCAGATCTGTCTACCCTTATAGGGTGCTCAGGTACCAGAGCAGAGGTGTACATCTTGTCTCCTTTCCCAAGTACAAACTAACTGTGAGGAGCTAGCTCTCCTTCGAAGAGGAAATTAACTACTTAACACAAATGCACTGCGAATTCATGCTAAAGTGCCAAAGGAAACTGCATTAGCTGGCATGGGACACATGTAGCTGAATGTACACTATGGTGACCCCACTAAGTGGACAAGCTCCCCAAATGGCCCTAAGGCCAGAGTGCCCTGTGGAGCCCTTGTTATTCCCAATCATGTCTGAGAGGTCTTGTTCAGTGTTTTTGGGTGCCTGCAACCAGCGGTGACTCTATGATTGGTATTTATATCAAATGTTTTTTAAACTTAAATCCCACATGAAAGAGAAAAGGATCTTGAAAAAAACAGGACTGTTGACATCTCTCTTATCTAAAGCCCCACTATCCTGTTTTAAGGTGTAGGCAGTGGAATCTGTGACCTTAGCAGCAGAGTTGGGCACTGCCATTTCCCCACTTCTGGCAGAGTCCCATGTTCCACAGCCAAGACCTTTCCCAACTGCTTGCCCATGCCCTGTCATAAAACAGATACTAAAGTGAAGGTAGCTGTGGGAGGACTTTCTCTCTCCCCTCTCTCCTGCCATACCTCCTTCCCCAACTGCTTCTTAGCTTCTGCTGAAGAATGTAATTCTGCAGAGCTCACCCTGGGCTGAGTTTTGTCAACGCTGGTGCTAGCTCTACATCCTTCAACAACAAACACAAACAAAACCATCTGCGCTCTTCAGAGACATGAGACCAAGCAATCCCCTGACGAACAGCTTACCAGCCATCACATTTAGAAAGCTCCTTCATGCTCTCCATCACTGACCCTGCTAACCAAAAATCCATGCAGGTCAACTCTGGGAGTTGAGTGAGGTTCCTTGGGCTCAGTTATTTGCCCAGAGTCTGGCAGCAACTCTGATGTTTACAGATTATTATCTTAGTGCCTACTATTGTAGTACTCACAACTTTACCAGTTTAACCACATGTAGTCACACAAGGAGCTTCCAGGCAACCAGCCCAACACATACAACACTGTCTCCATAAATTATGGCAGGGCAGTTCCACAACTTTTTTTTTTAGCTCTGTATTCTACCATCAAATCACTCTTCACAGGAACAGCACCCTCCACCCCAGCTCACACATAGCATCACTACAATACAGTCACCTCCAGCAGTTCCACTTGTACTCTTGAAATTAATCAAAAGACATTAGTGATTTTAACTAAAAATCAGGCAACTTCATTTGAATGTGGTACAGCACCACTTGCCTCCAACACATTCTGAATTAGCTTTAATATTTAGCTCAATATTTTTACACTGTGAACCATGTTTCTCTGTCCAGTTGCTCACAGAAAACCAGATGAGTTTGCCTTGCTGGGGTTTGAAGATGAAACGTCAAGGGGTCATGATGTGTCAAACTGAAGTGGAAGTAGGCACTAGCACTGAGTCACTGCCAGACAAACCCAGGGAGCAGCAAGCAGCCCATGGTGTTCCTTTTCCAGATGACACTGCCATCCTGACTCATGGATTGCTTCTTGTGTATTCTTCATACGCTCCACTAGCTTTTGTAAATACATGACATGGGAGACTCTTTAGGACTTTTGGGAAACTACCCTTAACCATGGCACCTTTTTTTAAAATTTATGTTCTACAGGTTAGCTACTTCCTTCATTTCCTCTTATTCACTAAGTCAGCCTCTCCAAAGAGGCAGCATATCCTTTGTTTTCCCATGTTAAATTACTCCATTTTCCCAAGTGCTCAGAAATACTGACACAAGCTCCATGCAAACAGGCTCTACCTCCCCGCATCCCACAGTGAATTATATGATAGTGCAGTCCCCCTTGCAGACATTCAGTCAGGAGAAGCATAGACCCAGCTGCTAAACCATAGCACCAGGGATATATACTGTCCTGGATTCAGACCTGATGCGGAGAAATCGTGAATGCTGATGGCATTCCTCACTGCATCACATCCATATATGACTTCCTTCCTTCATACAACCAGAACCTCAGAGCTGGCAAGCACTATAATGGGGGGAAATAAAATAAATTGCACTGAAGGTTCAATCTCAAACATGCTGAACACTCAGTTCCCAGCTGTTTGCTTCTTGAAAGTGAGGCACAAAGCTGGACTGCAGCTGCTGAATCAAATGAAGCTGTTAACTGCATTAGAGAGACATCCACTCATGTGCCACCTCATGCTTGTTCTCAGCCAGAGCACTTGTCACTTGATACATGCAAGGTTTGGCAATTAAAATCCTGCCTACCTTAAGAATTACTATCCTTTGATTTTTAGAACTGCCATAACATACAGACAACGCCTCTCTTGTCC
>NW_010318073.1:42782-53978 GCF_000700745.2 Antrostomus carolinensis
CAGGGCGGTCTGTGCTAACTGATGTGCCATGGGGGCTGCAGTACTTGGAGGGGACCAGCTGATAGAGC
The DNA here is from genome assembly GCF_000700745.2 of Antrostomus carolinensis. Taxonomy (NCBI): domain Eukaryota; kingdom Metazoa; phylum Chordata; class Aves; order Caprimulgiformes; family Caprimulgidae; genus Antrostomus; species Antrostomus carolinensis. The sequence continues at coordinate 42,851 of NW_010318073.1, forward strand.
TGAGTTGTTATTAGGGCACTTCTCTAACTCCTATATGTAGACTGGTCAAATATAGGCTTTTCTTCTCCTCCTACACTTTGTTGTCTTGCTTCATTTCACAGGTGTTTATTAATGCCCATTATTCCATATTATTAACACCTTCAAAACAAACAAAGGAACAATGCTTAGTCCATGTGATGAGCGTGCTACCAGCAGACTGCTCTGGTAAAGCACTTCAAAGGTGGACATAACTTCAGCAGCAGGACTGTGCTTCACAGCCAGCATAATAATCCCATGGAGACCAGATGGAGCAAGCTTTACCAGCAAAGGTGCAGCCTCTGGTTATAGCTACATTAAGGCTCTCGCTAACATGGCTCTAGCAATCAGAGGTTGCACCGGTGCTCTCCCATGGGTGCTCCAGGCTGTGGCAAAATGCAATACCCAGATGAGCATTAAGCTGACACCAGTGGCATGCACCATTCAACAGCTGGCAGCATGTGTGACAGGGAAACAGGATACCCAGAAAGATGGGAGTGGACACATCTGGCCCAGAAACACAGTCAGATTTCAATTATCTTTGCATTTGGGAATGAAGCCTCTGTACTGAACTGTAGGCACTGCAGCTTGGCTATGACAGAATTTCTTAGCTGTCTTGTCTGAGCTAAGACTTTGGTAGTCTTGAGCTGGCTCTATTCTGGTGTTTGGACCACAGGAGCAATCCCAGGTGGTTTATGAACTGCAGCACAGCTATGAACTCACCTGCCTCCCTGTACATGCAGCATTGTGCATGGACCAGATATGCCTTTCCTCCTTCCACTGGACACCCAAGAGCTGGACCACCAGTAAAGCTGTTTGCAGTCACACTTAAGTGACTGTGAAATCCAAGTCACACAAGCTCACACTGAATCAATGAGTCCTGATGCATCCAAGGGAGTTGCCACAGTGCCTCTGCACAGTGCTCAATGCATCCTTCACAATCACTAGTCTTTTTTCCATTATCTGAAGCATCTGCACCTCCTTTGGCCTAGATGACAGAGAGCTTACTATGTAGTCAGCCTGTTGTACTGGTCCTGCCAGCAAACAATGCCGGAAGGTTATTACTCCCAAGAAAAAATGTAAGTAACATACTCTCCTGGCCATTTTCTGAATCAAAATGACTGTGACTACCACATCCACATTGAATTTAACATTGTTGCTGCATATTAACCATATTTAAAGTGCCTGTGACAGATCAAACACACCCATAATGAAACACAGGTCCCAAAAGGCTCTTATGATAGGTAGGTATTACACTGCTTGATTCCTAGGACAGCTACACATCTAGACATGTGCTACATGTCTTCAGTCATCACACCACAGTTAGTTAGACAAAATTAATGCTAAACTTGGTGGGCCTGGATGGTATTCATGGAGGAGTTCTGAGAAAACTCTGGGACAAAAGAGATGAATTAGTAACAGAAGTGTGTTACCTGTTGCCAAAATTATACTTGAATACTGTGAGCCAATGCCATAATCAATAATTAAAAGGAGGTTCTAAGGGGTCCCAGGGGAATACAGTCCTGTTAGCCCAATATCCACACTGAGCAACTAGTGAAGAATCTAAGAAGACACAGCACTAAGGAACTTCTCAACCTTTCTGGGAAAAGCCATCACAGCTTTTGTAAAGAGAAGTCTGGGCTTAACAACCTTATGGAAGTTCTTGGAAGGGGCCAGACACAACTGGAGGTAAGGGTGATCCAGCAGATCCAGTCTACCTGGATTTCCAAAAGGCTTTTGGCAAAATTCCCAATCAAAGGCAGCCATGGAATAAGAGGGAAGGTCCTCTCATGGAAAAATAACTGATTACAAGAAAGAAACAGAGAATAGCAGAAAAATGGTCAGTTTTCACATTCCTGGTTACTCACTAGTGTGATGCTGGATCTCTACTGTCTGCATATTCATAACTGGTTTGAAGAGGAGCAGTGAAGATCAAAAGTTTGCTGATAACACCAAGTCAGTCAAGAAAGAAAGGCCTTAGGCAGGCTGCAAAGAATTGCAGAAGAACCTTGAAAGACAAACTGAGCAATGAATTGACAGACTTAAGGAAACCCTCATGTTGAAAATAGCTGGATGTTGGGAAGACTACTAGGAGGGATATGATATGTGCCTGCACCATTTTCATTCCTCCCTAGGTACCTGCCTGTAATATCTTTTTGTTGTTGTTATGCATGCTCTTTGAGTTACAGATTAATCCTCTCAGCAGCAGCTTTCCTCACAGATGCCAATGACCTTAGCTCCCCAGACTTCAACTGCCTCCTTTTTTTCTGGACTTCAGAGCATATTTCAACAGTCCCATAGCACAGCACTCACACCATGCAAAGCAAAAACTCTCCTGGCCATATCTTACATGCATCTGGTATGTTGGTAAGGTGCTTTGTGCAGCAGTCCTGCTGGTTTTTGACACATCCCTTGACCCCTTGCTGTCTTGTTAACCTCCAAAGGCATGGATGAGCAGTTTGCCCTGTCTGAGTTGGATGGACCGTTGGTCTGAGCCAGGAGACCTATTCCTATGGTCACAGGTGGAGGCTTGCTCCCTGCTGCCCAGGAAGTTAAGCAGAGGCTTCACAGCTCCTGAGCTTCAACTTGCCTTGTAGTTGCACAGTGCAAGCTGGTGTTGGTGGTGACACAGCCTGACCGTCTCCCTTGTGCTGAGCCAAGAGGTCACCCAGCAAACCAGCCAACTGTTCCAAGTGCAAAGTGAACTTTCCTCCCTCCTCCTGGTTTAACTTTAACTCAGGACTGACCAAATCCACCCTAAGGTCACACATGCTTGTGACGGTATGAGGGAACGGTGTGATCAAGCAGCAGGGGTAGGGGAAAGACTAGTCTACCTCTCTTAGTGGCAGCACATGCTTGAGCTGTTTGTGAAATCATGACACTGCACATGAAGTACACCGATTCCAAATCCCCAATGCTTTCACGGATGTTGCACTCATTATTTTTGTAGCATCCAAACCTTAAGTCAGCCACAGGTGGTGTGAGTATTTTTCTGTCTCTTGGTGTTTAATTGCAAAGTGGGCACTGTTAAGGAGCATATTTACTGTTAGTCGAAGATGACCACCTCTATAGTAACCAAACCTGCCTGAGGGCACAGCGCCATAAGAGGTTAAGCAGCAAGTTCCACCCTCATGGGCTACATGTTCTTGCCTGTCACTACTTGGCTGCACAGGCACACAATTGCCAAATCAAGGAATTGATTCAAATCAATTGGAACAGCCAGTCTGGTCTGTTAATGGGCGCAAAATTAACCCTTCATACTAAAATCAGGATGAGGATTTTCAATGCAGCTACAAATCTGAAAACTTTCCCAAAATCTGTCCTTGCTTCAAGGATATCAACAAAACAAAACAAAACAATTTTTATAAAGGTCCCTCCTCTTTATCTGCAGATATTTTACTTTTCATTGCACTTGGGTTGCAGCGAAGACACACTTGCAGCATTGTATGTCTAGGAGATATGGATCATAAAAGCAACTGGATGCTTGACTGAATTCTCAGTACCAGTTCTCTTCCCCTCCTAGCCATACAACAGTTAGATGCAAAGGAAGATGGTGCCTCCCCTGCCAAAAACACAAACTTGTATGATATCACTAAAACAGTAAAGAAAAAGCAAAAAGGACATTAGCAGTCTGTATCATAAAAAGAAACTAAAGAGATCTTTTCAGCTCCCAGTGACCACAGGTTGAAGCAAGAGATGACTTGAATAGGGCTCCTTGAATAGTATTCTCCAAAGTTTATCACATATAGTACAACCTTGTTTTAAAATAAATCATACTATTAATTAAAAATTTTTCTCAAAAAGCTTTGAATGACACCACAATAACATCCAGTTCTTACACGTCATGGACAGACCTCCACTGTTGCTGCAGGTAAGGTAAGAGATTAAAGATCCTTCTGTGCAACCTGCTTTTTCAATCCACAGATGAGGAAGGCTAGAAGAGAGAAGCAGGTCAAGGGGACCAACACTCCCCTTTGCATCAGCTGCACTGGAATGGTGTGGTTGATAGTTTGATAGTCCCCAACTCTGTTCCCATCAGTGATGGAAAAGGAAGAACAAAGAGGGAGGGTACAGATAAAATCTGGTGTACTTTCAATTGAATAATGACAAGAAATAAATCTTGTTCCCCCAAAACCTGTCTATGTTAACCATATTATTTTTTCAGCAATTTAACAGTCATCCATGAATCATGAGTGGTATCTTTGTAGTATTATGTAGACATATATAGACAATTCATCATCTTTACAATATACAACCTGTAACCCTTGGACTCCTGGCAGAACACAGGTAATGCTGTAATCACATGAACTGGATGCCCTTCCTTCATGTTAATCACTACCATATACAGAGCAGGAAGCACACTAGGCTGTTCACCAAGATGAAGGACATTCTCATATTCTGCTTATCACAAACAGGCTAAGGGAACAGTTCAGATGACAGTTTATGAAGGCAGCGCAAGCCCCTTCTTCCCAAACCCTTCCAGTGAACTACTGCCTCTTGCATACAGTTATTTTCCAGTATGGATGCTGCATTACTTTTTCAGCTCAGTAATAAATAAGCAATTATTTCCCCGCATTTTTGTCAGGGACCAAGAATAGTAAACAGCATTCATGCCTAGAGAAGCATCTGTCTTCCATTTCATCTAAAGAGCTGTACACGCTCTGCTTCTCAATGAGATATTTGTTAATATAATAAGTTGCTATTTTAGCTTGGACCTCTGAAACCACACAACATCCTACATTTACGGTAAGCACCTGCTGTTAGTAGGCAAGACTGCAGCAGACAAAAGGAGAACTAGAGCTTAATTACCCCTTGAGATGAAAGATTAAATACATTAAACCAACCTCTTAGTCTTTACCATGTGTGGGGAAAAAGCCTTGCTAGCGAAGTAAGGGCAAAATGTGGAAACCAAAGAACAAGACAAAGGAAGGGACTAGTACACAGGAAAAAAAAAAAAAAAAGCTTATGACTTCTAAGCTGTACAAGACTGCTCAAATTCTTGCTGCAGTTCTCCCTATTTGAAATGGTGAATATTTCCTATCTATATACCAGCTGTCTCAGAGTACTTTTTGGACTAAGGGCTTTACCATTTGCTTGTGTTTGTAGGGACTTGGGTACATCTTAAGTCTCATATAGGTCACCTGGATGCCAGTTCAATGTACAATGTGGTGAAACTTAACAGGACTGCAAGATTCGAAAAAATGAATTTAAATCCTATGACCAAACATATACCCACCAGCTTTGCAGATGAAAAGTACATGTGATTCCACATTCCTGAGTCATCACAAATATTCTGGGTGAGGGGAGAGGATTTAAGATATTTTAGAAATCCACTGGGGCTGAAGTTTGCTGTTTTGTTAATGTGTTTGTTTGTATCTCGTTATTCCCACACACTTCTGAAATGTTTGCCTTTAGTTACCTGCTAATAAGATAACAGAACAGTTCTGCTACAATTAAATGCATAATTGGGTAAATTTTACTCAACACATTTAGATAGTACAGCTACAGTTGTCAGACTTCTAGCTCACTATTAGGAATAATATCCTTGTTCCCTGAAACCAGGCAAGTTGAACTACTCAGTATTTTGAAGAGCACGTAAAAGCATAAAAGAAAGCACCCAACTCAAATGTGTTATTAAAAAAATCTTATTTAGATATCTTAAAAAATACAAGGCACATAATATAAAAATCAAACAGCTATTCATCAAAACTTTGTGTTAAATAGCCCCATTTAAGATCATGCTGCATGCTGTATCTCAGTGCTAGCTGATAACAAGTTCAGCTTGTCAATGCAACAGGATAAACTTTCAGGCTTCCGCCATGTTAGTATTTACAACAGGAAAACTTGGAAAACAATATAAAATTACATTATACTAAAGATAATAAGGAGCCACATCGCTGGACCCACAACAAGATGGTGAAATGGATTCTCCTTCTCTCTATAGTTTCAAATAGCATTCAGTGTAAAGCAGGTACACAGAGCAAGGTCCTACATACACAATCAGTTCAACTGTTTAATACATTACACTCAAAGCCAAACAAGATTTCTCTGTTAATTAAATATACTAGCAACACTACGTAACATTCCAGTGACATTTTGCCATTTAACAACTTTGATACTGAAGGAAAATGTCTTCAACCAAAACTCACTTCCAAATCAGATGCATTTTTGCAGAGCATCAGAAATGTCATGGTTTTTTTCCTGACTAACGGGAAGATTTATCTGCTTATGATTTCTACACAGGGTAAGCAGCTGCCAGTTCTGAAATCCAGGCTTCAATGTAATTAAAAAGCAAAGATGTTTCTTTGCACTCTCTTGTATAAAATAACTCTCTTGTCACTTATGTCCTTTCAGCAGCAGTACAAGTTCGCTTCTCTTCTTAAACTCAGTAGGTTGACTTAGTTGTCCCATTCGAGTTTGAAGAGTAAGAATTTGATTTCTTGAGGTACCTGCTTGATGAGAGAGACACTTGCATCCTCCGTGTAGTTCGCACACTTCGGCAAAGAAGAGCATTTTTAAGGTGGTCTCTGAAGTCTTTTGAAATATAGTAATAAATGAATGGATCAATACAACTGTTCAAAGTAGAAAGACACAGTGCAGTTATGTAGGACACATACAGATAACTCTGGCTGTAGGTTTTGAGCAGCAAATAATGCACAACAAGCAAGACATTGCTAGGTGTAAAACAGATGAGATACATAGACAGGACAGCAATAATGAGTTTGATTGCCCTTTTTCGTTTCTTCCCAGTGCTTATATCTGAGATGGAAGCATTCAGAGTCTTAATCATGAGTATATAAGCAACAGCAGTGAGGAGAGCTGGGATTAAGAAGAGTCCAATTGCAAGCGAGAGGAAATAATTGAACATGTCACGAGCCAAAACATTTTCAGGCAACACATCATGGCAGGTAGTAATGTTAAGATTTGAAATGTATGCTGTCTGATTAACAAGATATAATGGAATGGTGCCCAACAAAATCAATATCCAGATAGCAAGGGAGATGCCCAAGGCAATTTCGGATTTCTTTCTTGAATGCACTATGGGGTTCACTACAACCCAATACCGTTGCACACTGAGACATGTCATAAAGAGAATGGAACAATACATATTTCCATAGAAAAATGCAACAAGGACTTTGCAGAGACCTTCACCAAATAGCCAATTATTGCCATTTACATGGTACACAATCTTCAGTGGGAACCAGACAACAAAAAGAAGGTCTGCCAATGCCAAGTTAACCATATAAATCACAGCTGGATGTTTCTTCTTTGTTCGAAAAAAAAAGACCCAGAGGGCCATGGCATTGCTCGGCAAACCAATGATAAAGACAATGACATAGACAATGGGAAGAAAGACTGTAGTCAGCTTTCCTGTGAGGGCTTTTGCTGCAAATTCATCCACTTCATACATCTCTTCAGAGGCATTGTTCGTATTTGGAACTTTCTGGCCAGCAAAACTCCTTCCTTTTGAACTGCTGGTTCCACTACTCTCTGGAGAAAAAACAAAACAAAACAAAACAAAACAAAATAGAAGTAGGCACTGTTATTGAAGTACAGACTTTTGTCCCTTTTAAAAAATAAACTACACATCATAATTCATTCTGAAGAATTAAGAAGGGCCTCATCAACAGCAAAATTAAAACTGGTTTTCAAACACTTGACAAATTTTCTTCCTTTTGTCTTACGTTTATTATCCAAAGACTACCTATATGCCTACTCAAGGTATCAGCAACCAAAATGCTTTTCCATGTCACTAGTGATATTAAAAATACCTTCTTAAATTGGCTGTCAGGTGCTCCTATCATCTCAACAGCTACAATAGAAACTGCTTCAAGTACCCCAGGGCACCATTATCCTTTCACATGTCAGTGTCAAATGACCCAAGTGCTGGGACTCATAAAACTTTGCAGCAGGCTAACATAGCTGCAGCATAAGTTTCTTCAGTTTTAGACGGCCTTAAAAATCAGGTATGCAGTAAAAAAAAGCATGCTGTCCTCAGACAACCCAGAACTGAAACTGTCAGAATGCAATGCCAAAAGCTATGCACCAGTGATCCTAGGGAAGGATGTTTGTTACCCTGTATCTGAATTTAAACTTGAACAGACTAACTTTGTGCATGAAGACACAACACGGCAAGTCATCTGGGATCTACTTCCAATTCATGACCAAGACAGTCAGGTATCTCTGCAGTTTCTAATCAAAGTGCTAAGTGGTATAGCTAACAGCTATGGTTGCTTCATAAACAAGACAGCTATCACTTCCAAGTTTTACTCTGCCTCTCTGAATGCCAGAAGGACTTGAAATCATATGGGCAACCAGCCATTCCTGACTGTCTTGTAAAATAGCATTTGGATGGCTTAGTTCAGAACCCCCAGAGACACCCTCCAGACCCAACACATCCTCTTGTGCTAACAAGCTGAACTGCACAAGCAGATACTGTCAATGAACTCCCCCATTCCAAAAAGTCAGACATCTGCCAAGCTAAACTGTATGGACATGGAACTTGACTGTTTATGGGAGAAGTATTTTTAACCTTATCTCAATTCCTATCAACATTTGTGGATTATTTTAGCCATAGAAAATCCCAGATGGAGTATAAAGGAGTCTCTTCTTGGGCAAGCCGGTTTGTGTACAAGAAGCCATGAACAGTGTTGAAGGATGGCCCCTTTGTTATTCAATAAATAGTAGTTTTAATACAGATCCAGAATGAAAAATGCTTACACCTTCCATTTTAAAGTATAAGAAAAGAATTCCCACCCAAGAAATATATAAATACACAAGTATGTATGTTTTTCAATATATTCTCAAAAGCAGCACAACTTTAGACAGTTATTCCTTTCAAGTTATTACTGCAAGAGACAACTGTACAGCCTTAGTGTTCTGTCTAGACTGTGTTACCTCCTAAGAGGTGTACAGAAATACAGCATGCATTGGTGTTCTTTAAAGTTCTGAATTAAGTTACCCCAGCTTCACTTAACAAGGCTTTGACAAGAACTAGGCACAGGCACGCTTCACTGGAAAACTGGGGTGTAAGAAAACTTCTTGCCAGTACAATGACATGGACAAATATCTGCAGTAGACTGCAAGATGACTAAAGTCTAAATTATATCAACAAACAGTCCTAAAGAAAATTAACTCAAATGCCAGTAATTTTGACCTACACATGGTGTAATTACAACAGGGCAGAATTACACAAATCCTGCTCTCAGATCTTCAAGCCACACAATTATGTCAGCAATACTGTTAAAGATTGCAAAGTTTACTCGTATTATACGAAATCCCAGGTTCCTAACCTGAGCCATGAACTTAAGAAGCCATAAAACCAGCTTGAAGAACATAGCTTACATAGACATCGGATAATGTAAATGATAATTAGCTAAGAAGGCTTATAGCTTAGCTGAGAGAGATCCTGGAGATGCCTGGAAGCACACTCTGTATTGGAAGCTGACAGCAGCTCTCAGAGTACCGTAAGGAAGCACAGTGTACAGTGCTATGGTAAGCAACTGTCCATTAGTAAGTACCTGATACTAACACACTGCAGTTAAAACTATTTGCGTTCCATTCCAAAGACTCCAATTATTGTAGAAAACTGGTAGAGCAAATACTACCACTTTGTTTTGTGATCAGATATAAAGCAATGCTTTGCAACTGATGTTCGTAGGTTGGGTTAAAAAAGAAAAAAAAAAAAAAAGAGTAAGAGCTGTAAATGGACTGATGGACATGTTACCCATGGACAGGACTTAGTATTGCAAGAGTGACAGAACAGAGACAACAGTTCGGTTTATTCTAATTTTTAAGACTTTGTCAAGCTAAATGGGTGACTTCGGAAACTAAGTTCTGCTTTCCTGTGACTTTAAGTAGTTCCAGCCTCAAAAGTTCTGACTGCAGATACTGGGCAGCTTCTGTTAGCCCAACTGGAACCTATATAGGGAGATGGTTCAGTATCCCGCTTCTCTTTGCAGTATCTTTTTCAGTATCCTGCTTCTCTTTTAACACTCCCTCACTCACCAACCAATCCTTTGTTAGGTATGTGCATTTTCTACATCCTTTTCTTACTCTTTCTGTGCTTCCAGTTTTCCATAACAATTGAGTTCTTTTTCAAGCTGAGTTTCACCCTGCCTGACTCACCTACAGAGAATGCAGCTGACTTGCTAATCTGCCCACGGGAAAAGCTTCCTTGGCATCATGGGGAAAAACTTTCCTCCCACAACAAAGACTGTTTCAAGACCTTTGCCATTTGTCCAGAAGATATAACCAACCCACTGCATACTAAATGAAAGATTATGTCTCCCCTGCAGACACAAAAGTGACAGCAGCACAGAGTATCCAAATTAACTAGCTTAGGTCAGATATAATACCCACACAAGACTAAGCTTAAGATTACCCTGGTTCTTGGACCTGCAGCCCGATTTGCCACAACTCCACAATGGCATTAGCCTGCTTGAAAACAGCCACAATCATGTTCCTTGTCTAATGGTGTATCGCCCTTGGTTGGGATGGGATCACACTTCCAGCTCATTTCACCTCCCTATTCCAGAAGGTCAAGCACCCAGCAGACTACTTCCCTCTTCCCCAGATGATTCCAAATTCCCCCGAGCCCCCTAGGCGAGATAACTAGGATATTAAGAGGCAGTACATCAGAAACTCCGCTCTGAACAACAAACTTTGCACATTACCTATTATCTACTTGTTGGGAAAATGGGACCTACCATAAGCTTGGCTCCAATGCTAACACAGTCTTTACACATACATACTTGTGTTATGTAAATAAGTCCAGGATGAACAAATGCAGAAGGACACGGTGCAAAGGCACGAGTAGGTGCGACAACGGGGTTTGACTATAAAAGGTAGTGAAGCGTGAACCTTAAGGCAGTGAAACATTAATATGAATAACTGGGGCTTGTTTTTTCCCCAAAACAGCACTTGTGTTCAATAAGCAATAATATAAATCAACAAAGATAAGAATTAGGATTTTTTAAAAAATTTAAAATCTTAGCTTTTCAGAATTGAGAAAAAAGCAAGAAGACGGTCTTTAAGTTTTTTTCTGTTTATATACAGCTTTTAAGCAGGTTGCTAGCCGAGGTCCAGCACCGGCGCAGGTGAAGCCGGGGCA
>NW_010318074.1:0-10299 GCF_000700745.2 Antrostomus carolinensis
GCTCGCAGCGCTTCCCCGCTCCGCCCCCGCCCCGCCCGGCTGCCTGTGGGCGGTGGGAGCGCTCAGGTCATCGTCTCCCGCCTGTTGAGTGAGGAGTTCACCTTGAAGGAGTAATGAGCTTTTAATTAGGGGAGGGTTCTGCAGAATTTCCTGTTCCTTCCTGTGTGACGCAGAAGCCCCGTCTTACTCGATGCATAACCAGAGATCGGGACCATATGGAAAAACCGCGTTTTCCTTTGGAATCCTGTTTCCTTCCTCATGCATCTTCACAGAAGGCACAGATATAGGGACTAACTTTTGGAAACTTCAAGGTGACTTGATTTTAAAAAAAGAAAAAAATTAAAAATAAATGCAAATTTATAATCAATGTTTGTCGATCTGAAACAGGGACATTTCCCACCCCGTTGCTTGTGCAAACCATAGAATCACAGAATAGTTTGGGTTGGAAGGGCCCTTTAAAGGTCATTTAGTCCAGCCCCCCTGCAGTGAGCAGGGACATCTTCAACTAGATCAGGTTGCTCAGAGCCCCGTCCAGTCTGACCTTGACGGTTTCCAAGGATGGAGCATCTACACCTCTCTGGGCAACCTGGGCCAGTGTTTCACCATCCTCATTGTAAAACATTTAATTCTTATATTTATTCTAAATCTCCCCTCTTTTACTTTAAAACCATCCCCTCTTGTCCTATTGCTACAGACCCTGCTAAAAAGTTTGTCCCCATCTTTCTTATAGGCCCCCTTAAAGTACTGGAAGGCTGGAATGAGATCTCCCCAGAGCTTTCTCTTCTCCAGGCTGAACAGCCCCAGCTCTCTCAGCCTGTCCTCATAGGAGAGGTGCTTCAGCCCTCGGATCATACTTGTGGCCTCCTCTGGACTTGCTCCAGTAGGTCCATGTCTTTCCTCTGCTGCGGACTCCAGAACTGGACACAGCACTCCAGGTGGGGTGTCACCAGAGTGGAGTAGAGGGACAGAATCACCTCCCTTGACTTGCTGGCCACGCTTCTCTTGATGCAGCCCAGGATACAGGTGGCCTTCTTGGGCTGCGAGCGCACATTGCCAGCTCGTGTCCAGCTTTCATCCACCAGTGCCCCCAAGTCCTTCTCTGCAGGGCTACTCTCAGTGCCTTCACCCCCCAGCCTGAACTGATACCAGAATTAAAAGCAGGTTTCAGGTCACAACTGCAACCAGCCTGTGCACATCCTGGCATCTGCCACGTGGCAATTTCCTGCCAACACCCACCTCCAGCTTCACCTGCCATGGCTCAGCCTTTTCCTGTGCCTGACTAGTTCATGGCTTAAGCCCTTGGAAGTCTTTCTATTATTTTCAAAGGATTTTGCATCAGGCAACAACAATGTTGTGTATGAACTTTCCCAAGCATACCCTACACTAACAAAGGCAGAAATGTTGCCAGATTGCTAAAGGATTGTATTACAAAATCCATGGACGTGGACAAAGTGCATGTTTTAATCACATGCTGAAAGGCATATCTCTGACCTAGTAAGTTATCTCCATGCCAAATAATAGAGTTTAAAATGTGAAAAGTGTTTATTTTACTTAGATTCGAAGATGGCTGAATCACAGTGATTCAGACTTGCCTGAATAATTTTACTCATCAACTAAGCATGAAGCTGCTGAATAGAAATAAAACTGTTTGATTTGAACTGAAAATCAATGTAAATCCAGCAGATCTGGGTACTTGATAATTCTTAATAATCCACATGAAAATATTTATTTATATGAGGTGTCACTTCAAGAAATCAACAGCTTCAGACACCATTAATGGAAATGGAATTCCCTGCCCTCCCGAGGCCCTTCCAACTTTATTTAATATCCTCATCAGTAAAGAGGATCTTAAATCTATTTTTGCAGTACAGGCTTCAGGATCAGAGGCAATGCTGTAGTACCTAAAGTGCTTAAGGACATGCGGATTAAATGGAATCCATTAAATGGATTTTCAGGTTTCAATACATGCATTTACAGGCATATTTTACAGATGTTATTTAGGCATGTAAGTACAGTCATGGATATCTGCAAATTATTTTGTGCATAAACAGTTTCAGCTTGCAAACATTCCAGAAATCCTAGTGTTAGTAAAGCGAATCAGATCAAATTTGTACATTTTTTTAACGCATGTTCTTCAGAAAACTTGTTGCAGTGTTTAAGACTCCTGTTTTTCATTTAAGTTCAATTAAAAAAAATCTAAACTTAAAACTCATCCGTACAATATGTAGGAAGATGACACCTACTGGGTATTTTTAATTTTGCGATTTGCACTACATAATTTCAAATGTGGAATAATAAATGGAATCCAGTTTTGTTACACAAGCATAACTCTGCTGAATTCACTTCAGTTATGCATACAAATTCAGGAAAAATTGACATTTTATTTCTAGGGTTCAGTGTAGCCTCAGCTTCCTTGTAAATCTGGGGGTTAAATCCTGTTCTAAGTAAATTCGTACTCGTGCTCCAATGAAAAGAGTTTTCTTAGTTGGGCACTTCTGCAGTTTCTTGTTCATAAACAAACATGCAAATTAAGCAGGAAGGTTTGTCTATATAGATTAATTGTTAAGGACAAGGAGTCCTGAACTCCAGGGTGAAGGTTGCTCCCCATATCATTGTGGCTGCGCGTTCCTGACTCGTTAAACTTGTCCAGCGTCAGGCCTACACCCTACAGCAAGGCAGTGCGAAAGAACATGCCCTAGGGAATTGTTTCATAAGAAATAAGAACTTAACACTCAAAAATACTTTCTGAATAATTTAATACGCCTCCTGTATCAGCCTGTGAGTCACAAAGTCACAGATCAATTTATTTGAATAACAAATACAAGTCACTGCAAGTCTTTGATGTTTTATACAGCATGAGGCAGAAGGTTGGGGGTTTACTCTCAGTCATGTAAAAATTATTTTGGGGGTTTTTTTTGACAGCTCAGATTGGTCAAAATTAATCTAATTTTTTCAAAAGCTATTCAAATTTTTCAGTTTGAGACTTTTAGAACAAGAGGAACTGCATAAATCAAATTACCGAGTGCAGTATCTGACAGTTTCCTTGAACTGCAGCTGTGTAAGTAGCACACACTGAAATAACAGGACATAAAGCAGTTTGTATTACCTTATGGAATGGTAGAGCTGCCTGCTTTCCATGCCAGGCTGCCGAGGCCACACTTAGGGTTTGTGCCCATATATGATGCCCACATCTAAACCCACTTTTTGGCAAAAAACCTTTAGAGTTTTTAACACTCCTCCTTTTGCTCTCTTGAGCCCTTCAAGCCAAAGCCTTTATTGGATTATCGCCCATGCTTATCTCAGATGTTACAAAATCACACAGTTTTGCAAAAATCACATTTTTATAGCTAAAAAGAATAAAAATGCAATTTTTTTCTAACTACAAGATCCTACAAAGCTTTAAATACACACAATATCTTTGCCTTGAAATACCACAAGTAAATTTAGCCTGACACAGTAACAGTAAGTTTTGTAAGAGTGAAAAACATGTCACAAATTCGTTACAGTTTGCAGTGAATGTAGCAATCCATTAACTATTTCCAAATTTCATTTCTCCTTCACAGATACCTTTTGTGGTCAATAACCTGACATCATTTTGCATTCCTTATATAGGGTAAAGCTCTGTTCAGTATAGCTTTCATTTTGTCAGAACAGTTTTTTCATTACCATCAGAGAGGACGTCCATATTTTGGACTAAAACAAAAACCAAGAATCATGAAAGGAAACAAAAGTGGATTTTCTTCTCCTACGATGACATTCTAGCATAAGAGAGACCCGTGTATCTGCATTTCTTTAAAAGGCAGATATCAATGTTTTATTAATGCAGGCTCTGGTGGATTCAGCGCGTGTGTGACGCCCAGCTGTGCCTTGGTGAAGCTGCTGGTCACCTCCTGCCGAGGACAGCTCGTGCCGTCAGTCCTGCCTGCCTGAGCCCGGCGGCTGTGGCTGTGCCAGCGCGTGCGCTGCTGACGAGGAGGAATTGCCAGCCAAGGCAGATGGGCACGTGGACTTTCCTGCCTCTGACTCATTGTTCTGCAGGTTGGTACAGATCGACTTCCATATGTGGCACTTCCAATGTGGTACTTGTGAAATATTTAATGACTAACATATTACTGCTTAAGGTTCAATGGAAACAATTCACACTCACATAACTATTTTTAATATTATAATTAAAGACACTAATAGTCTTTACCCAGAATAGTTTATATCTGTGTCTTTTGAAGAGAAAAAAAGCAAATCAAGGTAACATTTGAAAAGCTAAGGTGAAACCTGTAAATATCGTTATTGACATAAGACCTTTTCAATATATTAAGAATTTCCCCGTAAAAAATAATGTGTTTAAGATTAGTTATTGTATTAAGTTTGGTTTTTATTCCTTCTGTACAGCTAAATGCCATAGGCTTAGATAGCATTTCTTAAAAGAAGCTAAGAAAGCAGAAAGCACTTTACTCATAGTAAACATTTGACAAAACAAATTGTCATAAATTGTGTGAAAGATCGATTTTGATTTCACATCTGCGTGAAGTGACAATCTCTGTAACACACGAGCGCTCACTCTGTTTCCCTCAGTGGAGGATGGTGTTTTTATGATTGTTATTTGAAGAGAATGCTCACTTGAAAAGTTCAAGATGCCTAGAAGAGTTTTCTGTCTTGACAAAGAAAGGCACGCACTGGAGAGTCAAAACTCAAGGATGAGACTGGGGTCATCTCAGACATAAGACAGGACTCACATACGAGTGCATCATCTGCATGAGGAAAGTCACTTAGTTCTGTAATTTTCCTGGTATTCCTTTAAGGACAAGCTTTCTCATTCCTTTTAAAGAGATGATTGCAAAGAAAAAGGTTAGACCTTGTTGCTCATGGCTTTACAATTTTCTATAAAATCATTGGAGAAATAACCTTTAAGTTTTGCCTCTTGTGAAAAAAGTGCATGGAGAGAACAAATTGTATTAACAGTTGCTCACTGGCACATTTATCTAATTTCCCAACTATGACCAGCAGACTTAGCAAGGAGACAAGAAAAGAAAGAGACACAGAATATGTCTAAGGACTGCAGCCCCTTTCCTGGTGTGTCTGGCTACAGGAGAGCTGCACCGCCTGCCTGGTACCAGCCTCTCTTCTCTGCGAGGACGGCAGATGTGGACAACGCCGTCCTGTTGCCAGCCAGAGCTCTGCTGCCCAGCTCCTGCCCGGGGGTGCCATGCTGAGGGCAGCGCTCACTTCTGCCTTTCTTGGC
This sequence comes from Antrostomus carolinensis, assembly GCF_000700745.2. NCBI lineage: Eukaryota > Metazoa > Chordata > Aves > Caprimulgiformes > Caprimulgidae > Antrostomus > Antrostomus carolinensis. Next base: position 5,237 of record NW_010318074.1, read on the forward strand.
TCCCGTTCTCCTCTGTGCTGGGGCCTTTGGGAAGTGCAGTCCTTCAGATCACTGCTCCCTGATCCTTCACCCACACTGCTTTTGTTGTTGTTTTGTTTTTCCAAGCAGTACATGGAGATATGTCCATCTTTCATAACTCACCACACACGCACATTGTGGCTTTTGCTGCAGAGGTTTGCCTGCTATTCCAGACCTGATTTAAAGACTTAACTAAGGAAGCAGAAAGAAAAGGTGATTAAAGATACTTTAAAAAAAAAAAAAAATTACTGCCACATATGCCTTTTTCTTCTGCCGTGCCATTTGATTTTCCAAGTGCCTCTTGCTAGAGACAGGCAATACCATGTGCTTGGCTGTTGGGCATCATACCCTTTCCTAACAATTTCACCAGCTCCCTCCCAATCCCATGGCAGAAAAGGCAGCATGCTTTATTACAAATTATGTACTCAGTGAAGATAACTCTAGAATGTCTAAGTAGTAAAATATATTTAAAATATCTCAGAGGAGATGCTAGAAATTTGTCCTAGGAATTGATATTAAATATTTATCTGGATTTTAATATTAGTTTCTGTTCTATTACTCCTTGTGAGCTCAATATCTATTTGTTCACAGAAAAATGAAAGACACACCTAAAGCAGGTGGGAAGCTGGAAAATCCTGACAGCTGGTGCAACTCATTTTTTCAAATGCCAGATAACAATTCAGAAATTGTGTCCCTGATGGAGAAGGAGAAACAGAAATTATTGTGATATTTTATGGGGAGTGCACAGAAGAGCAAATGTTGCCACCATAGCAGTTTCTCTGACCTCAGCCATGCCTTGTGTTTTACAGCTGTAAATGTAATAAAAAACAGATACAGAGTTGATTTTTAACCTAATTAATGAAAATCTTCCCTTTGAAAACACAAATCAAATAGCACTGTGCATATAGAACCTTGCTCTAGATGTTGTTTTTCATAGCTAACGAAAATAATTATATGTTACACACCTTTTTTTCCCCTTACAAGGTGATGCATGGTTGCATGCCACGAGTTGTGCAGCTGAAAGGTGAGATCTGGCTATTCTAATTCAATATAGGCAAAGCAAAGGCCTTGTAGAACTGTTTCCCTCTGATATTTAGCAATATCTGGAATGTAATTGTAGAATCCCCGAGTTACAAATTGAAATAACAAAGAGCAAGGCAGGTTTGTTCAGCTCTGGGGCACAGCATTCATTTTACCATTTGTACTATTTGTTTTGTGAAAGACAAAAGTGGAGAGAATCAGAATTATACTGGAAACTAGACATACCACAGCAGAAAGTGTGGTCTTCCTGAAAAATCCTGCCCTGCAGAGGAAATCCCATCTGTGGAAACATTAATGTCCCTGTCATGACTGGGCTGAGCCCTGTCTGCCAGAGCTGTCCTCCGCTTCTCGGCAGGACTATGATCACCGGTACCAGTCTTGCACTGTAATTGCCAGTCTTGCTGAACCCAGTGCAAAGCCTTAGCAGAAAAAATTGTAGTGGAAAAGGTCAGTTTTCTGAAGTCACATGCAGAACAACAATGCCCCTAGTTCCCCTGCCCTTTGCATACGCAATCCCACATGGGAGCTATTTGCTAATCTGTGGGCTACTAAATTTAGCTAGTTCCTGATAACTGAAAATGGTTCATAGGCCCGAATGGTACTGCTGGTCACCAGTGAGACCACTTTGAGCTCGTTAGCACCATTTAGCTAATATAAAACTAGTTAAAAACAACTGGAAGTGTCAGCTGCTCTGTATTGTAGTAACTTTTTTTTTATTAATGAAGCTTACTGGAAAGAATAACTTTCTGTTTTTAGTTAAAATGACACATCTCTTGGGATGATTTCAGTCTTCAGAAGAGCTGATCTGGGAGATATTTGTTCACAGACAATATACAAGAGACAAAAGTGGAGAGAATCCAAATTATACTGGAAACTAGACCTGCCATGGCAGAAAACATGGTCTTCTTGGAAGAGAGAAGGATCTTCCTTCCTGATAGAGGAGGATCCTACCACTGCTCCCATGAAACGCCTTCAGCCACATGTTTGTAAATCATTTAATCTGGTCAGCAAAAATACAGGTCTGAGTGCATTAGTTATGCATGAGGCTGAGTGAGAGGGACTAGTGTAATTTGGACTGGATGCAACTACCATCGTGATGAGGGGGTGGGAAGAAGAAGGTAGTTGTGTCTCACATGAAGTAGAGTGTAACTGATTTGTAGTACGGTGCAAAAGCAGGTTCTGAGCGATGACCAGTCTGGCATTTCTTCTCCCAGGGAAATCATGACCTTAGTTTAAAAGGCGATAAACTTCATGGGGTTGATGCAGACATCTGGACTAACGTCTAGCAGACTTTTGCCTGATGTTGAAGAGTTGAAGCTGGACATCCAGTCAGCCTCACTTCCTCTGTTAATGGAGAGAAATAAGCTCATTCAAAGGCATTTCAGCTCTTTGGTTTTACCACCATCTTGAGATGCCGGGGGTAGGATTCCTCTCAGCTGACTGCTGTCTAAAAGCCTACTCTGTGTTAATTACCCAGGCTTCCTGAGAAATCAGAGAGGAAAGACAGACACCCACTGTCTTAGACACTTGTCTATGAAGAGGTGGAATCCTCCAGAGATGCCACATCTTCTTATTGCCCGTCCAGGGAAGCCGGATGGTTCCCAACCCTTCATTTGACTTAAGCTGGGTGAGGGGAGCGTACCAGTAAGGGCTGAATAGCACAGTCCCATCAGTGATGTGGAAAATGACCTCATAAATTCTGGGAGGGTGCTGAAACGAACCTGATTTTTACACGCTCATATGGGTGGTTCTAGTTCCCACCTTATCCCTCTTAACTGCAAGTGATGTGGAGCACAGAATTTCTGCTTTATGAACCAGTTTTATATTTTACATTGAGGCACTGAAACTCTAAAAATTCTGAACAATGCAAGTATTTATTTTTAAGATTCAATATTATTTGCATTGATATGTATAATATGTATATGTATAATATGCATGTCAGATGTAGATTACATGCATATACCATAAAGATATACTGTGTGCTACATTTGATATTGAAAAGAAAACGCAGATCAGTGTCCTGTTTTGAAAACATCGTAGCCTTTTCCCACTTTACTCTCCAGTTCATTAATGCAATGCAGTTTGTGAAGGGTCTTGATATTATTCCATTTTCCTACAGGATGGCTTTAACCTGGAAAAGGTCAGTCATAGACAAAGGCTAGTGATAGAATTTAAAGGGAGTGTTTATGAGCATGTGATGTAAAGTGCTGTGAAATATCAACCAGTAGCTCTTATTCCTAAAATAACTCATGTTCTTCAGGAAGACATTTGGCTTTCACAGAAAAAAAGCTTTGTTTTGAAGATAACAAGGAGCAAATAATTGTTTTCGGAATTTAATGCTTGACTTCTAAACAAGGTTTTACTCCTAGTTAGGAAATTCCTTGAAGCTTCTGAAGGCGATATCAAACTCTAGCATTGGCTTTGATTAGAGCCACATCAAATATTTGTGTTGGAACCTGACACCACATGAACTTTGCTCAGACTCACATTCCACCGCAATGTCAGTGTTTAATAAATATTCATGAGAGCCATAATACCAGTTTTGATCAACATTGATTTACCGTGAAAGCCACTGAAACTCGTGATTTAAATGTAAAAGCAGCATAATAATGCTTTATTCCTTTTTATTCCTTTAGACTTGGAATAAATTAAACTCTTGGGATATTTGCAGGTATTAAGATAAAAGGAAAAAATCATGCAAATCCTTATCAATCAAGAGAGAGGAGTTTTTCACAGCTTGAAAGCTAAATTCTGTGATCGGGGAACTTCACATCCCAAAGCAGCATTTAATTCCAACCCGCTTCTTCGGCTGATTGCATCAACAACTGGAAAAGCCCATTCGGTACAGTGCACTTCCAGCCAGCCCCTGGGTGCGTGGTCGCCTGGCCAGAAGATGGCAGGCGTGTTTTGTGGGAGGAAGGAAAGTGTGCCAAACAGACAGGTCTGCTGATTGCAGGAATAACGTAATTCACAGTCCAGACTGGAAAGGTGAACATTATTTTAATTAACCTTGTAACGGTTAAACTATAAGATAACAAAACCTGCAGTGATTTACGGCAGGGGGAGGGAAGAAGCGTGTGGGGAGGCAAACCCCTCTGACCCCACTGGCATCACTGTTGTGGGATGTGCTCCCTCCCGAGTGACAGAACGCGGTGCCAGTCTTGCACCTCTGGGGCTCTGCTTTTAGTGCCTGGCTCTGCAACAGCAGTTCTGAAAAAGCCATGGAAGAATCCCACACAGTTAGGCTACAAATATTTCCCAGCACCTCCTCCCAGCTCTGGGCTTTCTGATCCAGCATCCACTCTCACAGCTGGCAGGAGATGCCTTTACTTGCCTTAAGAAATTATGGTGAATTATAACCTGCTGTTAATTCTTTGCTTTGCTGTTACTATTTCCTTCATTTCTCTGTAACTTCAGCATGGGGAGGGGCAAGGATAAGCATGGAGTGAATTTAGACACTGCTTTACAGTCTGACACTTCCCCTCTCAGCTGTCAAAGGCTGGCAATTTCTCAGTCCTTTCCAGAACTGCAAGCAGTCCTTTTACCTCCTTAGAAGCAGAAGAATTCTGCCTACATTCCAGCTGTTGGTAACTGGATAAAGCTCTTAGTTTATCAACTCATTTTTGAGTTGGCTAGAAGTGCAAATTAAGGAAAGCAAAGTACTTGCTTCCCAGTAGGGGCTGAACATTCAGTTTCTACAAAGCTCCTATTCACTGACCTGGCATTCCCCAGTGTGGAAATGCTCCATAGAGAAGACAAAGAAATACAGGCACCTCTTAAAATGCCATGATGCTCATAATGTCTCTCAATTTAGGGGAGATAATTTCATAGTTTTTGACCAGGACTGCAAGAAACGTAACTTTCTAGACCAAGAAGCTGCACTGTACTTGTAAGATACTCCACTAATGAGCTGAACTGCTGGCAGTGATTTCCATTTGTAGGCTTTAGCTGATCTTGTCAGATTGAGTGGGATTGAGTGGGACTGAGTGCACCCTCAGCAAGTT
>NW_010318075.1:0-1911 GCF_000700745.2 Antrostomus carolinensis
GTCCCTTCCCACCCAAACCAGTCTGTGAATCCATAATTCCTGGCACTGAACACGTCTATCTGCCTGAGATAACCCATCCTGAGCATCAATCACCCATCTTAGTGGCTGGCTTACTAGACAGACCTGGGTTTGTGCTCATGATTTAACAAAGCCAGAGCACAAACACCAGACGCAATTGCCTACACAGCTAATTGCAGAAGGATCCCAGTGCCACTGTGATTGGGGACATCACCTGAAATGGATGTGGACAGACACTACCGACCCAGAGACGGCCCCTATCACTCTTCTGACACACGTGTTGCCTTAGCATCTTGTCATCTTTATTTCCACAACCTCTCCAGGAGTCAGGAGCTGGTCCTGTCCTCATTTCAGGATGAAGAACTGAGGCACGCAGAGACCACAGGGTTTGTCGTGGTGACCCACAAAGGCTGCACCAAACCGCTGCATGACCCTCGCAGACCTAAGGTAGGCTGGAGCTCTGCACTGCTCTCCTAGGCTCAGCTGATGACACAGGAGATGCCAAATCAAAAGGAATCACAGAAGAACACGTTAATATCCTGGACCTGTTCCATGCCTCTATGTACATTTGGAAATCTTGCACAGCAGGAGTACTACTGGAATCAGAATAATGCTTCAAAATGAGGGAATAGCCTTTCCACTCTACTTAACAACTCTGTTGTCCTCTATATCTGGGAATAATTGATTGGATTAATTCACTCCCAACATTGGGATGCAGGAATTCTGCTTGGCTCTTTGTTCATCTGTTTTCCTGACAAGACATCCAGAATTGGACTGTGGCGACACTGAAGCAGATGTGATTTAATTCTAAAAAAGCATTTAACACTTACAGGCATTTTTTTAAATAACACACAGAAATCTTCATTCTAAAATGTCCTTCTAATCAGAAATTGCCCCCACAAGTGTGAAGAACATTTTCTGATTAACCTCCTGAACACTGACTATTCCGAATGAACATGAGTGCGTCATATGCCGTGAAATTTCAATTTGCAGCCTATTTTAATGTTTGTAGTTGTGGACTTTCAATTGATTTTCTCCCTCTTTTTTAATTTTTTCCCAAAATACTTAGGATGACCACATTTTTCTTCCTAAATTTTCAAGTATTAACTATTTTATAGTGGAAATATCCACTTCTCTCTCTCCTTTTTTTTTTTTCCTTCTTTTTTTTCCCTCTCCTCAGCCACTGCCTTACGGTCACACATCATCAACGTCTAGCAAAACTGCATCTTAATGCATATACTCAGGGAAAGATTAATAAATACAAGGCAGTTAATTTAAAACATCAGCCCTGAGCACTTCTGGCAAAGAGGACAAACTGATTGCTTTTTAAAAAGCTCACTCGAAAAGGTTCCAAACCTACCAGGGTAAAATTGAATTCACATTTTTGCTCACCACAAGCCACAGCATGTTACATGCAGCAGAAGGATAATGTGCCATTTTCATAGGAGTTACTGCAAGGAATTAGAAACACAGCTTTCCACTCTCTTCTTCACAGGCTTCAAGATATCTATGAAATGGCCTCACAAATGTGTCTGGAGCAAAAAAAAAAACCAAACCTGTCAGACCCAACTCAGAGGCTTTATTTGGGAGTCTCATCAAATCACTTCAACTGATACACAGCTCAGAATTAAAGTTGGATTTCTTTTGTTTTGGTAAGAAGAATGTATTCAATAAATCTTTATTTGAAAGAAGACTGGGTAGTGTCAAATACAATCTCACCTTCCCATACGCAATTATTTCAGATTTCAGAAGTGAAATTCATCTATCGAGCGTCATCGATTTTAGAAGGAAATAAAGAGACACAAAGGATTTATCTCCTTTGTTTTGCTTTACTCAGTGAAGTCTGTGGTACCATACAGGATATTAAAGGAAAGATACTTATAGAATCACAGA
>NW_010318076.1:0-11946 GCF_000700745.2 Antrostomus carolinensis
CGGGGTCCCGCACCCGCCGCAGACCGGGCAGTGGGCAGCCACGGGGCTCACCTGGGCTCGGAAGCGCAGGTGGGCAGAGAAGGTGACAGGCTTCAGCCCAGCAAACACTACTCGCCTGTCGCAGTGCCCGAGCGAGGACACAGCCAGGCAGCTGAGCGGCACCAGGCGTGAGCTTCCGAAACGGCCTCTCCGCCAGCCTCACCGGCACTCGCCGCACCGCCGGAGGCCTGGCTGCAGAGTGGCACGGTCAGACCCACACCCAGAAAAAATATCCTCTTACGCTACTATTGGATAAGGAAATTGGTCACGCAGTTTATTATGGATGCTTCTGTGACACCTACACACACCCTCTTTGCACGTGTGACAACACAGGATGTCCCTCTACCAACACTTAGATTTGATAACAAAATCCTCTATTAAGACCCACAAGTAGAAGATAGTAAAGATGCAACTATATAACAATCCTCTTTCCAACCCTCAGCCAACTGAAAAGTCACCATGAGTAACTATACAGGGGAAAATAAAAGGAACAAATCTTAAAGATCTACAGAGAAAGAGTAAGTTTGAAGAAAATGGGAAAGAAGAAAGGAATGAAAAGTCAGAAAAGAAGGAATCTTAATACAGAAGTCAAAAGAATGAGGAAAGAAAACTCTTCTCGGACCATGAAATCAAAATAGTCCATTCTCACCACAAGTGAAATCGTATTCAGTAGGTGTTTCAGTATTTCGAGGGCTGACCACCTGGGTGTATTCTGGAGGCACCTCACGAATGTACTGGTTTGTAGCTACTGCACACTGAACAGTTACTGCTGCAGTCGCACATGCCTTTCAACCTGCCCACCCCTTCTTAAACGCCCACCCCAACATCAGCACTTCAAGAACGGTAAGAATTACAACACAGTTTTATAAATCCATGATCTCGTCTTCACCCTGTATTGTGTGTTCAGTTCTGGTGACTCCATTTGAGAGGCTACCAGAGCGTTACAGGCCTTTAGGAAGAAAATCATCTACAATCTTTGGTTCCACACTTTCTGTACCATGCATATGAACTAAAATGATACAGAAATAAATTCAGACACATCTAGTTTCTAGGTAAATATTGTATGGCATGTACATTACAGAGCATTTAATGGGACAGAAAGGAGGTTTTTACAAGCAAGTCCGGGAAATTACAAGGTGCAAGTTATTTACGCCGTGGTTCCTTGGCAGCCTAAACCACTCTAACTGCTGGCTCTTTTGCTCCCATCGTTCTCCTCACCCCTCTTGGGAGCTCTCAACCCCTCCATTTCACTCCCTGTAGCGCTCATTTGACCTTTTGTGAAGCCATCTCAGCACGCTAACCAGGCAGAACACCAAACCAGCAGCTCTGCAGAACATGAATGAGTTTTCTGATGCACTGGTGAATTGAAAGGGTTCAGCTGAGGCTCTGAGGCACACTAGAATCGGGGCAACAGGGATCCACAGCCAGCTGTCATATTGACCAAGGCTGCTGCAGAATCCCCATCTTTGCACATCTATTAGATGATCAACAGGGAACATTGCTGCAGTGGTTAGGAAGCTATTTGCAAAGTAGCTGTTTGCTCTGTTAAAAACATAGTTGGTTATTTGCATGTTTAAATATAGTCACATGTTCTGTGGGTCTGCTGTGTGACCAACAGAGAGAAGGTTTGCGTCTGGGCACAAAGGAATAATCCCTGGTGAATCTTGTTTATTTCTGTGGTTACTGCCCTCAGCCATCTGGTAGCACTGCCACAGCAAATGTGTTTTTAAAAAAATGCAATAAAAAACCCTCACCCATCACTCACTCACTGAAAAGGTCAGTTTCCCTCCTGCCCCCAGATTTAAAAGGTATCTTTTATGGCAATTTAAAGTAAGACATTGACTTTCACATGGATGTGTCTGAGGCATTAGTTCATCCTCCTGCCTGCTGACTCCTTCAAGGAGCAGATGCCTTTGGGAGGAAACATCTTTCAGCCACACACAGAGTTTTCCAGAGCTCATTTGTCAGTGCCCTGAGGCAAGCCTTTCATCTTTTAGCCACATAATGATAGCAGAACTGTATTCTAGATGGCTGTATTTACATGCATGAGCAATCTAGTTAAAATATGTATTTTTGCTAGCCAGTGTGAGCAACAAATTCTGATTTGCTCACTACGAGCCAGCAAAGCCATTCAGTAGGTGTCCAGAAAACTCAGCCCCCTCTCCAAGAAACCAGTCTTTTGAAATCTTGCTGTAAACACATGCCTGTACTCAGGAAGAGTCTGCTCAGTAGAAGCAGAATGATGCAGATTAGTCCTTTTATGAACTTTTTGTAGACAAAAAATGACCTCAACATGCAAACACAACTTCAAAGGAAATAAAAACCCCAATCTCTCCCAGACCTCTTGGTATGACCGATGTTTTAAGTTCTAATAAAATGACTAAGAATCGCCACAAAAAAGGGGACAGAAGAATGTGAGTACAAAATCAGAACTTCCTACAAAAACAAAGCAAAATATCCTCAGAGCTGGTCTTGATTTAAATAGAAAACACTTTCATAAATACCAACAGTACAGTTTAAGAGAAACGCTATACTCGGGTACCATCAACATTCACAACACCTAGGAACTAACTGTCTGTGGGGGAGTACTGATGGGTCAAGCACACTGGTTCGTGCTGCATTTTCACGTCAGAGCATTCAGAGATGGCACTAATGACTTCAGATGTTTTTAGACTGGCAGAAAGTAATCGCATTCCCATTCCAGGACTCCGGGAACACACACCTGTAACTCACTCTGGCACGTACCTTCACCAGGAACAAAGACTACGAGCAACAATAGGGCCTGTACTTGCGTGAAGGCTGCTAACTCTGCTGTCCCACTGTGACCGTGTTTTTCCTGGCTCAGTTCCCACAGGCCAGTTCTACATGGTCCAGTTTAAGCCCACATTCTCCTGAGAGCTTTTAGTCTGTTACAACAGTTCCAGGACCTACACAAACATGCACAATAAGCAGGGGTTAGCAAACTACCACGGTTTGTATTCTGCTGAGTAACTAATTGCTTCTAAAAGACCATGGCATCATTCTCATCTCAAAAATAACATTTCTACGGGCTAAAAATCCCACATCTGCCTTCAGTGCGGAGTAATTCAAATGAGATAATTCAGCCCAGAATAAATTGTGGAGGTTTAATCTGGAAGTCAGTCTAAAGAATCTATTTATTGTAAAACTAATAAGAGATGAAAGGCATGTTTTTATGTCATCCCCAAAGACAATTCAACTCTTGCCTGTGTTTAAATACCAGTCCTTGAACTCTCAAAACCTTTGTAACAGATAAAATCTTTATAAACAAACAGTTTTGTTCTCCTGAGTGATGCAGCATCTAGCTTTAAAGAGGTATCAGCTTTTCAGAATAGACACTCCCACATCTTGAAAAGCAAATCACTATTAACATAAGCAACAACTAGATGTAGGTCTTAATAGACTGGTTTCCTTTAAAAAAAAAAAAAAAGCAGATAGCTTTCTTGAAAGCTCTTCAGAAGAAGACTCCTTAGATATGCTTGATCAAAACAGCTTTGTTTCAGTCACTGAGATTTAAGTTACCTCAAGCACAGAGCATGGTACAAAGAATAATATTGTTTCCAGCTAAGCTCCTGCTCCCTAAGGGCATCCACTCAATGCTCAGACTCTTGAAGGAAACTGGACTTGTGCAGGAACTGCAGTCTATATGTGAATAAGTTATACAGAAAAAACCCACCTATTTGCTATATATTAATTTTTCCTCTTTACATCTCAAACTGAATTTAAAATGTGGTTACAGTAACATTTTTGTCTTATAATTTTATCTTCCCTTAAGACAGGAACAGAAGTGAAAAAAGCACCTGTGCATTGGGGGAAACCAGCACGTTACCATCCTTAAGATGAATGAAGTGAGATTTGTTCTGCCTATAGCAAGAGGGCTAACACACCTTCCACGTGATGTAGTCCTTTAACTTCAACCTGTCGGTGACAGAAGTCTTACTGACCACATCTGTCAGAAACCAGGGTTTCTTCACATTTATTACAGCAAAACACTGAATATTACTCGCTTTTATACTGCAGGAACTTACTGAGATGGAATATAATTATTTTGACAAGTTAAAACATTTTTAAAAGCACCTGCATGGCTTCAGTTCCATTTCCCATTTTGACACACTTGGGCACAAAAGCATCCAATTTTCCAGAATAAATCTGTCACTCTTAGAAGTATTAGGTTAGGACCTTAGTGAAAAAAAAAAAAGCCTCTTTCATAAGGATCTCTAAAACAAAGACCTGTGACCAAAATTCTCACTCCTACAGATTAATTTAAGGATCTTCCTGTAATCCAAATACATTTACAGAATGGACCACATACAGAGGTTAAAACCCCTAAAGGGAAACAGAAGGGATGCAGTTGCCCCAGCTCAGACACAAAGCCAGCTTAAGTGCTGTGCACAAAGGAAGAATTGAAATCAAGACACTCAAAAGAATCCAGGAAGGAAAACACCAGAAAACCAGAATAAATTCCATGGGTAAACTAATCCAATTTCTTTGTAGAATAACAAGACCCATATTCTTTATTAAACTATGCTCACAAAACAGAACAATTACTCAAGATAACCAACATGCAACAAATTAGCTATAGCAGGGGAACACGTTTGGTTGGTTGGTTTTTAATAATTCCACTTAGGCAGCAGTTACCCATCTCTAACCGCACACAGAACTGCACAGGTTGCCTGTCTGCGCCCGAGCTGCCCGTTTGCACCTGTAACTGGCACAAACACCTGCCCGGTGACCAGAAGCATTTGCTGGTGTCCTGCGCTACCACATTCAGTGCTTCCCACAGTGCACTCAATCGACCCTTGGTGCAGCAGCCATACTAAGCTGATTTTTCCCCACACAAATCAGTGGGCGCATTCAGGTAGTTGGCAATATGATGGACTAACTCAGTGGCAGTTTATTAGGAAAGTGGTGAGTGCACACACGCACACAGGCGCACTCTCAACAAGAGTATATAAGCACGAAAAAGCAGAGCTGTTGAGTTCACAGCCTTTCTACCACCCCGTGAACACAGGACTGAAGTCGCTGAAAATACCAGGACAAAGTCAAGCAGCACTTGTTTCTTTTTCTAAAATTTCCAAAGCCTCCCCACCCCCGCTTGGTTTTTTTTTTTTAAGCAGTAGCTTTATCATTACATGTATTATGACTGCACAGAACTGCCCTAGTTTTTCTGTGAGTGTATGGAGAACAAGCCTAACAACACACACTCTTACAAAAGTGGCATTAATATTTCCTCATGGTTTTACATAAATAATTTCTGAATTTAGAAAACTAGAAATCCATTTCCCTGCCTCTATTCCTTGACAACTGTTACTCTCACATATAGTACTGTAACTGCCTCCCTCCAAAGCCTACTCAAGTGTACAGCAAGCCTGTCTACAGTCTTCTGGCTCTCTCTACTTTTATCCTCCATGTGTGAGCAAATACCATTCAAGCCTTTCTGTACCTCAGCTCACAGAAGACATCTACGTGCCAAACCAATTTGTAAGAGATGTCAAAAAATTACACTAAAATAGCTGCAGCCTTTTCACTTGCCAATTTAACAGCTTCAGGCTTCACTTGTACGAGTTCCATGTAGCAACCATTCATACTGCACAACAGTGCCTTAGACAAAAAAAAAGTTTCAATACTTTATGCTACATTGCAAATATTAAGAAAATAATTTGGAGCATCAAGAAAAACTTCCAGCATGACAGTACCTTATTGAACTATGAACAAATTTTAGCATTCTCTCTGGATTTATTTGCATTTCAAAAATCAATACGAAAAGAGAAATGTTACGTATGTACCAGTCAGTCCTGTAGACCAGAATTTTGAGTAGCCACTGGGAATTTAGCACTGCAGCATTTTCCAACAATAAGCAACATTATATGTTCAGCTGAAACAGTAGTCTAATGCAATATTCAAGCCTTCTTTTTTTTTTTTCCCCAAGCTCTTGGCAAACATGGTAACTCCACTGCTTCCAAGTAGCTCAATTATTTTTATGTTAAGTGACAGCAGGTAGCTATTTAAATAATTGTTTTGTTATATATAAATGCCACTACAGACAAGTCTTTGTATGGCTCTGCTTTATGTTTGTGGCTTGGTTTAACCCAAAACATTAGTCCTGGAAAAGCCTAGTTAGTCCAATAGCATAATTACATTAAAAAAATCCATCTGGTTTTAAGTATGCAAGATCTAGTCAAAGCAAGTATCAATTTCAGCTACTGTGTTTTCAAGCAAAAAAGTCTTTGCAAAAGACAATTAAGGCTTCCATCACCCTACCAGAGGTAACAATGAGAAACAAGTCTAAGCCACAGGAGCCTTGGTCTATTTTTGACAGTGGTATTTAAGTATTTATTAAGCTGGTTTTCATCCATTTATTCAGTTGGCTGACATCCATCTGCCACATGTAACATCTGAAAATGCACAGTTAGCAAGCTGCTAAAATAAGCAATCTGGATAGTGTTTGGTTGCATTTTCTATCAACATAATAGGCAAGAGCTTCTAGAATTTGTCTTGCTGAAATACTTAAACTCTGCCTGAAGCAAGGATGGGAAAAGGCCCCCCCTGCTAGTATAAAATAGTTCAAGTACTGGAAAAAAGCCACATACATTTTTAAATAGCAATATTTGCATAAGCAGAAAAGAAACTCCAAGTTTCACACTGATCTCTTGCAATATTCAAGCAAATTTTTACTTTAACTTTTAAAATACAGGTGTTTAATTATTTAGCCAATAGTTCTACAAACGGCATCAGAGATAATGTCGCACAGCGTATGACCAAAAGCTAAAATCTTGCTAGGAAGAGTGCTACTACAAGTTGGCAATTTTAACATTTCAGTTCAGAAAACATCCATTCTTCTAAACCCCACTGATGTATATAATTTATGTTATATATTTATTAGATCCAGTCATCATGCTACAGTATCTCTCAGGTTAATAAACCTTCTCACTGTGAGAATACACCAGCATAAAGTATGAATGCAATGAAATCTAAATGAAATCTTATAGTAACTTTCCAGAAATATGCCTGTGGCCCATCAAATTCAGACTAAAGTACTTCAGATTTAAAGTATTTACTTGTCTTCTTAGCACAATAGTTTCTTGTTTGATTCCCAAAAATAAATATAAGCTTTCAATTGAAAGCATTTATTTCCTAGTTTTCCAAAGCAGAGTCTGGGCAGGGGATGGAAAATGCTTCAGACTTATCATCAGTCCTCTTCGGTACATAAAAGCATCTCCTGTCCCAGCATCGTTCAAATCCAAGAGATATTTTCTTCCAGTGAAATATGACCGGAGCACTCGTGTTATTTTCAGCAATTCAGTCTGTTTCCATGGCAGCACTGCGGGATTCCTTGGCCACCATGAGTCGCATTAGCTGACTGTGGAATTTCTCGATCTTCTTTACATCTTGCGCCTGGTCTGTTCTATACAGCAAACACTGTAAGAGAAAGTTGCTTAATATCAGATTTCACTCAACTGTTTTATCCTGTTTATACTTGCAACAAATTTGTGCTTGGAACACATAAAAACAAGGCAAGCACTTAAATGTTCATTTGTGGCAGCACCAACACATATCTACCCTGTTTTAAAACACATACACATCTGTGTTTACATTTAAGTTCCCCTGAAAGGCTCATGCCTTCCATTTTGAAAACAGGGATGGTCATGATTTATCCTAGTATCTTCCCTCTCAAAAAAGGTGCTAAAACTTGGGGCTTAAAGCTGTCTTTAAAGATACTCTTTTTGTCTAAAAATAGAAGTAGATTTTAAACCTGAAATTACTTTCCTATTCTCTATATTGTACACTGCCAGTGACATAAAATCAGTTCAGTATTTCCCACTAAAGAGAATCCCCTCCCCTAAGCAAAATCTGTTTCTAAGACAGTCCTAAATAAGGAATGTAACATCTGATTAAAAGGAACTCCATGTGACAAGACTGTAAATGCAAAAGGAACAATATGCCAGTGACTTATCAAAGAAAGGCCACTTAGTTGGGTTTTTTTTCCAGGCTAAATAATTTCTGTACAGGATAAGTGTGACTGCCCAGGCTGATTTAACAATGAAAAAAACCCCAGATTGCTTCATTCTTCAACGCTGCCAGCATAGCAACTTTTGCCAGCACTAAATTCCTATTTTAATTCAGAGAAACAGTAGAAAATAGTTTATTTTTTTTTTTCCTCTTGGCTACATTAGTTCTACAGATTTAGCAGCAAGAAAAACCTCCCTCCCTGCCTTTAGAGAAAAAAAATAAAAATTAAAACCCCCAAACCACACACACACAAAAAAAACCCAGCAAAAAACCCAAACCAAACCAGCCCCGTTTCCCCCTCACCACTGTAACAGCCTCTTGTGACTAGAAGCAGGTAAAAAAGGCCTACAACTGAGAACAGTTCACATTCATTAATCACCTGACTCCAGCTTCCCCTGTGGAAGATGTCACATAAATTCCCCTCCACTTCCCACCGTTATCAGTGCCCCATACTCAGCACCTCACCCACACTAAGCCCTATTATCATAGAAGGGTTTGGGTTGGAGGGGATCTTCAACATCATCCAGTTCCAACCCCCCTGCCATCAGCAGGGACACCTTCCACTAGACCCACTTGCTCAAAGCCTCATCCAGCCTGGCCTTGAATACTATCAAGAAGTGTCATTATTGGAAATACCAATGCCAGACTTCTTTTCCTGGAAAGAAGAAATCTGATTTTTTCTGAGTCTGAGAGAAGAGAAGGGCAGCCTACTGTTGCTTACAACATCACTAGCACTGAGAACTTGTTGCTGCTGTGCACAACAGCATACACAGCTGATGCATTTCTACCTGCTGACCACCATCTCACATCCTCACCCACTCCCACACTTCTAAGCACCCTCCCAGACTATTAAGAAGAAGAGCAACCAGTAAGTGCAGCTGCTCTGCCTCCTTGTACAGCAACCCTTGGAAGGACACTGCAGAATTCCATGTTGTGTGTATGGGCCAGTTTTTACTGAATGCATAACTGACACCATAGCAGTACTTCAGAAGATGGGATCTCTGAACTGACAGTGAATCTCATCGTTCAGTCTGATATCACTCCACTGTCTCATAACCACAAATAAGGAGCTTAACCCACAGCTGGAAGCTGTCACCACTCCGAGCAAATAAAAAGGACCATGCTCATTAGTAAACACATCTGTGTGAAGATGCTCCTGAAATACTTCAGCAGAAGCTACCAAAGTAATTCTATGAAGTATTTTCAGATAGAAAAAAGGTCTAAAATTTTTGTAGCGCTTGTTTTCATAGAATCCTAAAATAATTATGCTGAGACCCATAACAGACACTGACCACAGGCCAATGTCAGTCACAGACACAGCAACTAGGGAAGGCTGAACACAAGTTTTTAGAAAACCATTAACACTCTCAACGCAATGGCTAAGAACTCACAAGTTGACTGATAGCAAAATGCAAGTCTGAGAGGTACCATAAGCCCTGAAAGGGGAAAATGTTCTGTACTTACAGCTACATCGTCTGTTACTTTGATACAGAGGTTCCCATCACAATGTCGATATTTGAGAACAACTCGCACCTGAAATTACAAACATTTTATGCATTAGCACCTACAGCCAGCGATTCTCAGAACACATCTGAAGGAAATCTGCCCAAATTCAGACTGCTTTTTATTAGAATTACACACTGCTTCACATTTTCAACACCTCTGTGGTGATCCTCAGCTCTGCTGGCCACTAATCCTACAGCCAGGATGGGCTGGAGGTCCAACCATCACATTTCCCTGCCTAAGACATTAAACTGCTATTGTAACAGCATCAGGAAGCTTAACACTGGGCACGTTCAAACCCACTCTAAACACAGCAAGGACAGTTACAGGGACCTCAGTGACAAGCAACATAAACCATGAGAGTCATGTCAATACAAGACACTGACACCATATATCACACTTCAGAAAAACTATCTGGAATCTTGCGTTTAAGCCTGAAACAGTTAAAAAAAACCCCAAACAACCCAATACTTCCACATGAAGACTTGAAAGGGATTAACTGAGTGGGGTAAGCTCAACATTATTACTTTTTTTTTTCCCCCTATAGTACCTAAACTATTATGCAAAAAATATAGTATTTCCAGTCACTACAGTCAATTCAATAGCTGCACTGAAGACCACAGAGAGATTTGAAGTCTTCTGATGATTTTACAAGTGGAGATACAAAGAATAACACTTTTGGAGTTATTAAAAAAAAATAAATCAGATGACTTAAGAGAGTTCTTTCAAATTAAATTGCTTTCCAGACTCAATAAGGCTGAATTTAAAGTCTGAATGCAAGCGATCAACTTCTCACTAAAACAGTTACTACTGTAGTCACCTGTCCTGAGCTTTAACTTCTCTGCAGCCCTCCTGGACTCTCAATCACCAAAGTTCTCAAAGCCACGGTGATAAAAATCAACATCCTCAGCAACTGACTGAGCATTAAATGCTTCCTGGCCACAGAGGCTTTGTGTCTATTGTTTCTAGTCTCAACAACTAGAAACAATGCAAGGTGTCCTTTTGAGAACATTCTGAACTCTCTATAAACATGTCTTTGTTGTAAGGAGTAACTTGTAATGGTCCACAACCTCCCTGACTACAAAGTATGTCTTGTAATCCCTGCTCTGAGATGGATCTCATCAGATTCACCCCTCTTGTTTAACAAACTGTCCTCTTCTGAGGTAAGAGCCGTGTAGCAGCACCTCTCTCAACCCAGCAGGCCCAAAAGCCCGAGAGAGGCTGCCACAAGCAGCAGCCACGGACTCAACGGATAACTTGTTCCTGCACAAGGGAAGACCACTCACTACCTAGCCCCACCAGCCCAAAACACACACTCACCTCCCAGGATTCTTGTTCTTCCTTCAGTTTCCTGACAAGCCCAATTACATATGAAAGCTTCTCGGGCTAGTTCTCTGGCAAAGTAAAAGGAGGGTACTTGTGTTGTGACCCTCTGACCGATATAAACTCCTTTGTAAACAGAGAAGGTTATTGCCATGGATAAGAAGAGATTGACTTTGGGCATTCCTTCAGAACAGGGAAGAGCAACTCCTGACTGCAGTGATATCCCTCCCAAACGCTCTCATTTAATTAGATATTACAGAGCACAGAACATAAACCAGAACATTTTATTTTATTATCAGTAGCTAGGTGGCAATTGCATATGAAGTACTCAGCCACGCTAGTTAAAGACAGATATTAAACACTGCTTCTGAAGGTTTCCCCGTGTTCTCTGTTTCTAGTGAGGAAAACTAGGCCTTTCTTACAGAAGCTCTCAGGCATATGAGTTCCACATTACCTCCTGTGCTACTTTTTAGCTAAAATGCAATGCTGATTCTGAAGACTGAAGTTGCTTTCAATATATGCACAAACTACACTCCTGAAAAAGTCACCAGAAATAAAAAGCGGTCATATACCAAGAAGTTAACTTCTAGAAGTAATATTCTTTAGGAACTAAAGGCCTTCCAGTCTGAAGTGACACTACAAGCAGCAATACAACATAACAGCTAATGAATGTTTTATTTTTTTAGGAAAACAAATTCAAGTGATATGGTATTATATGTTGTAAACTCACAAAATAAACCAACTCTCAGAGCATTCTTCATTCAACAGAACTCTCTTAATCCCGGTTTCTAACACAGAGATACTCTGCAAATAAGTACATCTCTGAAGTTGGGTTCTCGAGGTTCATACCTGTCGCTGATAACAACACCTGAACTCCGTCCCCTGCGTACGTTTTTAGGGTCAAACGAGAGCATCCTTCTGCCTCGTGGAAAACGAAGGTCAGGTGCGACACCAGCGAGTAACCCCCCTCCTTGCTGCTGCCCACCCCGTGCAGGCCGCTAGAACCACACCTCGACAAACCCTCGCAACCGCTTAGCGCCGACCACCCCCGCC